>NW_017099496.1:0-2483 GCF_001412225.1 Nicrophorus vespilloides
TTGTCGGTGCGAGAGAGCGTGCAGAGCGTGACGGGTTCAGAATACGGAGCGCAAGAGCAAGGCAAACGGCGATGGCGCATCCGAGTCGATCTCTTCTCCTCCTTCAGCACCGGTAATTAGTGTCGATCGTCGGCGCTCGAGCGTGAAATCTCATTTTTGCCAGGCACCACTACCCATCCTTCCTCCTCCTCCTTATTCCACCTCATCGCGTCCTTCGTCCTTTACGAAGAAGAACCACCAAACCACCATCATCCAACCACCACCGATTGTAAGACGGGACCATGCACATCGGCCCTCCGCTAATTGTATTGACAGTGCTAAATGACGATGCGCTCCGCATCCTCGAGATTCCTCCACCTCCGCCGGTGATTTATTACCATACTAATTAATAACCACTAACGAGAACACTTCACAACTACCATTACCTAATAATAATAATAATAATGAGCGAGTCGTCCGGCTTCGGCTCCTCCACCCACACACCTCCTGGCCCTGCGCGTTTTCTTCTTCATCATCATCATCATCTTCATCTTCCTGAGCAGAACGTGGCAACGAGGATCGAGGCTCCAGCCGGAATGCAATCACTTACCAATTTCTACTCCTGCAATAAACTATATTCATCTCTCTTTTACACTCCAACTCTTTTGGTCTTTCTCTCTCTCTTTTTGCAGACATACACACACACATTCACCGATATAGCGAACACACGTGTGTTATCTTCGCGTCGGAAAGGCTGCCGGTTTATCTCGATCCAGAAGTGCACGCATCTCAAATGCACGACGCACAAGGAACTTAATCTATATCATAAATTGCAATTACGATTATAGCTGAACTTCCGCTTCACTTTGAAAATTTACACCGTGCCGCCGATTATTACTCACCGCCTCCGCCGCCGCTCCACCTCATCATCCTCCAGATTCACCTCTTCTCTTTTCACTCTTCGCTAACCTCACGCACGCCACCATCTCTCCTCCTTCGGCTACCCAGAACACAACTCGATACCCTTTTCTTTACCTAATTACCGAATCCATCATTAACTACTTAACTAATTTAAAAATATAAATCTTAACAACCTACCTATCAAACTACCAGCAACAACAATAAAAACAAGATGATAATCATATACTGCAGAGAAGTCGCATTCCAATTGTATTACATTTCCTTTTCAAATCTATTTTTCTTACTGCCACAATAGATGGCGCTACAATCTAAAGCAAGGGTGGCTCAAAAATAATTATTAAGCTTTGATTTTATTACCTTATAATTTTCAAAAATTGCATCAATTGTTCATTAAAATCAATAAAACAATAGATTTATTGTCTTGAAAGTTGACAGCATATCAAGTTTATGTGTGTTCTTAGTCTATTCTTTTTGTTTTTGTTTTCTTAATATAAATATGTGGACGGAATGGATCGAAATGAAATTATTGAAGGTTGGTTGGATGTCCCCTGCAGAACGCATAGTAATCTGGATTGTATGCAAGAGGATGGTTGGTATAGGATTGGACGGTTCGTCTGCGTGTGTACGTCTAGAGTGCATGGCATCTCTCAACCGTGAAATGACATATTCACCCCAACAGAGACGGAGCACGCATCGCCAACTCTACTACTTCTACCATCCTCCAACCAAATTACTAACCATAATCAATTTATTACTTCTTTAAATTTAAAAGAAACATTTTGTTGTATAATAAGCAACATACCCTTAAACGCTATGAAAAAATGAGCTACTTTTGATCATTACAAATGAAATATTGTTTAATTACAAATATATGTTGTGTTTTCACATTTCATTGATTTTCTTGATTTTCTATAATACATAGAATGAATCCAAAAGATGCATATGAAAGCTGAATGTTTGGGGAATGTAGCAAGTGTTCACATATTACTGTGGTTTTATCCGTATGGCTGTTATTCGCGTTCAAAGTTGCAAAAATGCTCGAAAAAGCAGTGTTTTCACATTTCATTGATTTTCTCGAAAACTGTAATACTAAGAATGAATCCAAAAGATGCATATGAAAGCTGAATGTTTGGGGAATGTAGTAAATATTGATATATTACTATGGATTTATCCGTATGGCTGTAATACGCGTTCAAAATTGAAAAAATTCTCGAAAAAGCAGTGTTTTCACATTTCATTGATTTTCTCGAAAACTGTAATACTTAAAATGAATCCAAAAGATGCATATGAAAGCTGAATGTTTGGGGAATGTACAAAGTATTCATATATTACTGTGGTTTTATCCGTATGGCTGTAATTCGCGTTCAAATTTGAAAAAATGCTCGAAAAAGTAGTGTTTTCACATTTCATTGATTTTCTCGAAAACTATAATACATAGAATTAATCCAAAAGATGCATATGAAAGCTGAGTGTTTGGAGGATGCAGCAAGTGTTTATATGTTATTGTGGTTTTATACGTATGGCTGTAATTCGCGTTCAAATTTGAAAAAAATGCTCGAAAAAGCAGTGTTTTCACATTTCAT
>NW_017099497.1:0-6164 GCF_001412225.1 Nicrophorus vespilloides
CTTTCGAATATTATTGCTCTTGTCCCAGCAGCACCGGAGGATTATTTCATAACGATAAAAACAGATACGAGAAAAGTTGTTGTTACACGAAGAAGTCACCAACATTTAAACGATAATCAAAAATAACTTTGATTAATGAATGAATCCTTTCAATGCGAATATATTCGTCATAAGCAAGAGACCATGACGTATATATACGTCATGACCACTTAAGGGGTTAATATAATCATTCTGTTGTTATGGCAACTCTAGATACTTTTTTCTCATAGATATCAAAAAAACAAACTAAGATTGATTGCTGAGTTAATTATTATTATTACTAATTTGTTTTTCTTATGATCGTTCTGCATAATGAATGAAAATTTCAATATAATAAGTGAATTGACTCATATTGCATCTTTCATAGTATTAATATAATCAAAGCTGTCGTTATGACAACTATTCAATTTTAGTAAAAAGGAGCGTGCTTTCGTATAATAAGAAACAAAATCAATGAAACGGATTATTTCATAACGATAAAAACAGATACGAGAAAAGTTGTTGTTACACGAAGAAGTCACCAACATTTAAACGATAATCAAAAATAACTTTGATTAATGAATGAATCCTTTCAATGCGAATATATTCGTCATAAGCAAGAGGCCATGACGAATATATACGTCATGACCACTTAAGGGGTTAATATAATCATTCTGTTGTTATGGCAACTCTAGATACATGTTTCTCATAGATATCAAAAAAACAAACTAAGATTGATTGCTGAGTTAATTATTATTATTACTAATTTGTTTTTCTATATGAATCAAGGTTTCTGCATAATGAATGAAACATTTCAATATGTAATAAGTGAATTGATCATATTGCATCTTTCATAGTATTAATATAATCAAAGCTGTCGTTATGACAACTATTCAATTTTGTAAAAAGGAGACGTAGCTTTCGTATAATAAGAAACAAAATCAATGAAGCGGTCGTTATGACAACTAAAAAATACTTGTTTATCATAGTTACCCAAGATTGGTTACTGATCCTGCAACTCTGATTTATATGAATAATAGAAATTAATTATTATTATTACTAATTTGTTTTTTTTATGAATCAAGGTATCTGCATAATGAATGAAATATATAATAAATAGATCATTCTCATATTGCATCTTTCATAGTATTAATATAATCAAAGCTGTCGTTATGACAACTATTGAATTTTGTAAAAAAGGAGACGTAGCTTTCGTATAATAAGAAACAAAATCAATGAAGCGGTCGTTATGACAACTTAAAAAATACTTGTTTTTCATAGTTACCCAAGATTGGTTACTGACCCTGCAACTCTGATTTATATGAATAATAGAAATTAATTATTATTATTACTAATTTGTTTTTTTTTTATGAATCAAGGTATCTGCATAATGAATGAAATATATAATAAGCAGATCATTCTCATATTGCATCTTTCATAGTATTAATATAATCAAAGCTGTCGTTATGACAACTATTGAATTTTGTAAAAAGGAGACGTAGCTTTCGTATAATAAGAAACAAAATCAATGAAGCGGTCGTTATGACAACTAAAAAAATACTTGTTTTTCATAGTTACAAAAGATTGGTTACTGACCCTGCAACTCTGATTAATATGAATTATAGAAATTAATTATTATTATTACTAATTTGTTTTTTTTTTTATGAATCAAGGTATCTGCATAATGAATGAAATATATAATAAGTAGATCATTCTCATATTGCATCTTTCATAGTATTAATATAATCAAAGCTGTCGTTATGACAACTATTCAATTTTATAAAAAGGAGACGTAGCTTTCGTATAATAAGAAACAAAATCAATGAAGCGGTCGTTATGCCAACTAAAAAATACTTGTTTTTCATAGTTACCACAAACAAACGCAAGATTGGTTACTGACCCTGCAACTCTGATTAATATGAATAATAGAAATTAATTATTATTAGTAGTAATTTGTTTTTATGAATGGAGGCTTCCGCATGTCGAAACAGAGAGAGTGAGAAATCTTACGATTCCGAAGGAGAGAGGAAGGAAGAATTATAATCGTCCACGGGATAATCGTTTTCGTGTTAAAGGCCTATAAATTACGGAACGACGTCCTTGAGCGAAACGCGGACCCGCGAGCGCAGTGTGCGTTGGATGTTACATAACAGCCACACAGCAGACATATATATATATATTCACAGCATCAACGATTTCGAGGTGATTGACTCCTCTCTCTCTCTCTCTCTCTCACTATTTTCTTTCCGATTCTTCGACACGAATATGCAGAATTTCGCATCGAAAGAAACAAACAGATTCTAGATAGAGATGGAAGGATAATGTTTGGAGGCGCCTAATTTTCAAGGACTCTCTTCGTTGAAAAGAGGAATTTTCGATTTCGTTCTCTCTTTTAACATCTCTCCTCGCTCGGTCCAGCCAATTCCAACTTCCCAAACGTCCACGATTATTATTATAGGCGACATGACCCAATTTTTGTTTTCAATTCTATAATTAGTTCTCGTTTACGGACTTTCCTCCTCCTCCTCCTCCTCTCTTTCCGTCTCATACATCTATCTGCACACTACAACATCCGACACCATCATCATCATCCCTCCTCCATCGCCCTCTTGATGGATCGATGCCGCAGCGTAATTGAAACACCCCATTTATCTTCACACACACACACACACCCTCAATCCATCCAAATCCACCAAAAAAATACTAAATACAACCTTATTTCAGTTCTCAATTAGCTTCTCATCTCTAGCGGTTGGAAATAGCATCCAGATTGTGCAAAAGATTTTTAATTATCAAATTAAACATTCCATTGAATCTCTTCTCTCTACACTCGCGCAATCAACATTTCCATCATTATCCTTCCATTCGAATCTCATCCACTTTCAGGACTGGTTACTATCATCATCTCTTTATATTTTTCATGCTCCCTCCGTTTTTTTCTTTCTTCTTTCTTTATTTGTTTTCATCCGGTTCCACGTGCATAAATAAGCAGCTTAAAATCTGCGTTTCAATGCATTGAAAAAGAGGGCACGAATGGACGGACAAGAGGATGGACCATGGAGGGTGGTGATTTAAAAGTCCGCGCACGTGTATAACCTGGATCACGAACACACAAGAAAAAAAAATACGGGAAAACTTTCGCATTTTTTTTTTATTAACTTACGTTTATTTCATCTTCGCGAAACGTATATACGTACA
The DNA here is from genome assembly GCF_001412225.1 of Nicrophorus vespilloides. NCBI lineage: Eukaryota > Metazoa > Arthropoda > Insecta > Coleoptera > Silphidae > Nicrophorus > Nicrophorus vespilloides. The sequence continues at coordinate 3,217 of NW_017099497.1, forward strand.
AAGACGAAAGAATAATTGAGTTGACTAAACAGAATTTTCAAATTTTCCGGGTTAAAAAGAAAATGATGTACCCCTAATCTTGTTCCATTAAAAAATCAAGTTTGCTATTTGTATTTAGTAAAGATCATTTAAATGATTACGTTTAATTGGATAGAGTGGAAGAACGAAAAAGGAAGAAGTAACTAATTTTATAGATCAAAGATTTATGCTTATTATTTATTTATTGGTTTCTAAAGGACCAATTTATTTCTTCTATTAATTTGAGAAAATGATTTCATTGAAATTGTAGTCATCAATGTGTAATTCAATCTTTAAGTGGAGATGAGATGAGAGTGGTTTACGTTTCAGACCTTTGTCTGAGTGGAAGGAAATAAATAGATTGGAATGTTGTTGTTGTTGTTGTTGTTGATGTTGAATAAGAAAGTGAAATAATTTCGTCTTCTCTTATGTGCGCGGTTATATTAATCGCGAGGAAGGATTGGTGAGGAAGATGATGATGAGGTTGAAGAAATGGAGGTCTATTATTTCTGTACGTGAATCAAGATCTCCGAGAGAGAGAAAGAGAGAGAGGAGCAACGTTGCCAGGTGCTAAAGTCGTATAATTTAAGGCAATTCACTACAATGTGGCGATACAAAATTAGCAACGGCCTGTCTCCAGATTTGCAATTTATTCTCGTCGTCTTTAAGTAAAATGCAATGTACCATTTATATCATCCCGGCTGGGAACATTTCGAAGTTCGAACGACGAAGAAAACGAAGTGGATGTAGGAGGTGGAGGAGGAACGAAAAAGGAGGATGGAAGATGTGAGCGGACGATAACGATGAGGAGGATGCAAGAAGTGCAGAAGGAGGAGACAGCATCAGAAAATGTCAACTGCACATTCCAAATAAAACTAGCGGTACATTCCGGCTGTACCCACCGCAAAGATCCCAACCAAACCAAAACGCATTTCTCAAATACGGATCCTCGTGTTTACTTTGATGCATTCCACGACCGAAGAAGAGGGAAGGAACATATCAACATCAACAACAACAACAGCAGCAGCGAAAATACAGATCAGAAATAAAGCGAGAGCATTCCGCATGTCCATTGAAAATAACATAACATAATTTTCGCAATTATTATCATAACAACAATTTTAAATTAAAGGTAATCAAAATATGAAAGAAATTGTTGAATCTAGACTTAAAATATAAAAGTAAATTGATTGAAGACGTAAACATTTTGACACAAAATCTTCAGTGACATAAAACGGGTATATTGTTAAATACTAAGTTTAAACCGGTTTTGTAGAAAAGGAGGAGGAGGTTCGAAAACCGGTTTTTGTATGAATCCTAATTATCTCGCAAATATTATCATAACAATAATTTTAAATTAAAGTAAATCAAAGTTTGACTATATGTTATGATTTCAGAATGATCGGTTTCAGAAGAAATTTGTTTAAGAAATTGTTGAATCTAGACTTAAAATATAAAAATGAATTGATTATTTGATTAAAGACGTAAACATTTTGACACAAAATCTTCTGTGACATAAAACGGGAATACTGTTAAATACTATGTTTAAACCGGTTTTGTAGAAAAGTAGAGGTTCGAAAACCGGTTTTTGTATGAATCCTAATTATCTCGCAAATATTATCAAAACAATAATTTTAAATTAAAGAAAATCAAAGTTTGACTATATATGTTATGATTTGTCGGTTTTAAAATCGGTTTCAGAAGAAATTTGTTTAAGAAATTGTTGAATCTAGACTTAAAATATAAAAATTAATTGATTATTTGATTAAAGACGTAAACGTACTGTTAAATACTAAGTTTAAACCGGTTTTGTAGAAAAGTAGAGGTTCGAAAACCGGAATCCTAATTATCTCCTTTCGTATAATAAGAAACAAAATCAATGAAACGGTCGTTATGACAACTAAAAAATACTTGTTTTTCATAGTTACCACAAACAAATGCAAGATTGGTTACTGACCCTGCAACTCTGATTAATATGAATAATAGAAATTAATTATTATTAGTAGTAATTTGTAATTTGTTTCAAAAGAAATTTTTGAATCTAGATTTAAAATATAAAAATGAATTGATTATTTGATTAAAGACGTAAACATTTTGACACAAAATCTTCAGTGACATAAAACGGGTATATTGTTAAATACTAAGTTTAAACCGGTTTTGTAGAAAAGTAGAGGTTCGAAAACCGGAATCCTAATTATCTCGCATGGGAAAAAGAGAATTATTTGACGTTACTTAATATAATTTATAAATATATTTTATAATTATAAGTGGATCTACTACTGTATTATAAGAATTAAATGATTAGATTATGTATACTCACATGAAGTGTCGTTATCGTGATCGTGAGACGGTGGCATGGGCCGTAATATCTCCTTCTGCTTGTCCTCCGTCTCACTGGAAAGATGATTGAAATCGTTCTTGCGTTCTACTAGGAACGTACTGGAAACACCTCCACTAATACTACTCGTATTGCGATTACTATTACTACTACTACTACTACTAGCACCGCGGTAATGATTGTTCCGCGCACCACTCCGAGCAACACTGTCCAAGGAAGTTGATGAGGTCGATGTTGTTGTTGTTGAAATGATGTTCGAGGATAAAGTTGTTGTTGTTGTTGATGATGATGTTGACGAAAAGTTCACTGTGTACTTGTGAAGGGCGGTCTCGTTCGCGTCCAGGGAATTGTAGTTGTAGAATTGGCTCCGGAAGTCCCGGCGCTTCCGCCTCCTTCGCGTCGTGTTAACTTTGGCCCTGAGCCCTTCCACTCGTCGACTCTTTGTTGTCTCCGCTTCAATTACACTACTACCACTAGTATCACCGCTTCGTGCATGCCTCCTCGGAGAAGGGAACTCGTTCCTACTTAATACTAATATCTTGGAAGTATGCAGTTGGGAATTGGAATATTTGATTGCAATTATTGGACTATT
>NW_017099497.1:6176-6380 GCF_001412225.1 Nicrophorus vespilloides
TGGGATTAATGTTTAGCTTTTGCGGGGAGAATTGGACTATCGAACGCAGCAGGACGTTCGTAGATGCTGCTGCTGTTGTCGTCGCTGTTGCTGCTTCTGAGGTGGCGGCGGTTGCTGTTGCGTTGGTGACGGTTGCTGCGAACGGTGCTGGATGCGTGTTTCTATGGTTGTTATGGTGCTGTTGATTATGGTTGTTTCGGTAGG
>NW_017099497.1:6386-16671 GCF_001412225.1 Nicrophorus vespilloides
GATGATGATGAGGCGGCGGTGTTGGTGTTGGTGGTGGAGGTGGTGTTGATGGTTGTGAGGCGGTGGACGCATAGCACCTCGCCGCTATCGTGAGCGTGGCAAGGAGGACGAGGAGCGGAAGGGCGGCCAGCAGGACTGCGAGGGTTCGTCGCAGGAAAGGGCAAAGGGCCGTGGTCTGACCAGCGACCAAGCTCCTACCCGCATACGCCGCGCACACTGTGATCACAACGACGAGGACAGCAATCCCGCAATACCGTGACGGACCGCTTATTCTTCTGCTTCTGCTTCTTCTACCTCCGCTGGCAGCGATATTTCTCGTTGCTTCGTGAAGAAGTATGATGAAGATGAAGTTACAACAATAACAACAACAACAAGAACAACAACAGCAGGCTGTCACTGTGATCAGTATGGTGATGGTAATGTCGATGGTATGTTGGCATTCCAAGAGACTAGGACTAGGATCTCTACCGGATGCGGGGCGCGCGCGTCGGATCCCAATTGGCCACTTCAACGCTCCTTCCGCAGGACTTTGCATGAACATCGCAGCATCTCACCATCAAAGCCCCAAGAACCATCTTGCTCGTAGCATCCACACTCTCTCTGTCTCCCAGATCTCGCGCACTCTTCTCTTCTACGTTTTTTTTTTATTAATTCTTTAAACTATACCAAACAACTACATAAACGCTGCTCCTCCTCAAGTCAATACGCACACTCTACCTTCCTTCAGCAGCTACGTTGACGAAGACATAAAACAGCAAACATCTGAAACCAAAGATAAGTTTAGACAACCTTTCTTATGTATCCTATTCCATTTCTAAGATTTTATTCTACTGAATTTTCAATTGAAGACTTGAGTAAACATGGGAATATTTAAGTATTCAAAGTTACACATGACTAAATTTGTAGAACATTCAAAGATTTGTATACAAAATGGTTAAAGAATGGAGTAGTTTGAAATCTTTTCCTATTTGTTAGAACAAGGAAACACTCTGAGTACATCAACATTATTGTTGACCAAAATGATTAAGAAATAGAGACTTGAGCATTTCAAATACTAAGTTTTTATGAAAATAGTTATTATATAATAAACATGGGAATATTTAAGTATTCAAATTTACACATGACTAAATTTGTAGAACATTCAAAGATTTGTAAACAAAATGGTAATTGAATGAAGTAGTTTAAACATCTTAACTTTTCCTATTTGTTAGAACAAGGAAGCATTCTGAGTACATCAACATTATTGTTGAACAAAATGATTAAAAAATAGAGACTATATGAAAACTTGAGCGTTTCAAATACTAAGTTTTTACTGCTTCTAAAAAAATCGATGTTATTTAATATACTTAAGTATTCAAAATCACCCTTGACTACTTTTTCAAAAATTTGTAATCTTTGTAAAATAAATGGTAATAGGAGTGCTGCAGCAGCAAGGAAGAATCAACAGAATAGAGAAGAGAGAGGATCGAAATTACATAATTGATGAGAAAATGCATGAAAAAAAACATTAAGATACAAAAGTTATTGAAGTTTTTATGTTAAGAATTATAATTTTATATGACGAATGCTCGAATTTAACAGTTAATTTATCAACTATTATTGAAAATGTTTAATTGGTGATTATTTCTCAATTAAATATACTTTATTAAACATTTTCTAACAGTTTGAACAATTACAGATAGACAAAAACAAATCTCTTTGTTTCTTCGTTATTTTTTTTAATTACAAATACAATAATTTAACAGACTCTTTAACATCTACTTCTAGTTATCATCAATTCTTATTGAAATCTTATAATTAGTGAGTATATATATAAAAATCGAGTATATTTTCATATTTTTCATTTATTTTCAACATTCAGTCTTAAAATTTTTAACAATATTAGAAAATCAAAAAGAAGCCTTGTTTTCTTGCCAATTTTATATGAAAAATGCTCAAATCTAACAGTTACTTTACCAACTATTATTGAAATTGCTTAATCAGTGATTATTTCTCAATTAAATATACTTTATTGAACATTTTCTAACAGTTTGTTCAATTACAAATAGACAAAAACAAATCTCTTTGTTTCTTCGTTAATTTTTTTAATTACAAATCCAATAATTTAACAGACACTTTAACATCTACTTCTAGTTATCATCAATTCTTATTGAAGTCGTATAATTAGTGATTATATATATAAAAATAGAGTATATTTTCATATTTTTAATTGATTTTCAACATTCAGTCGTAAAATTTTCAACAACATTACAAGATCAAAATAAGCCTTGTTTCCTTGCCAATTTTATATGACAAATGCTCGAATTTAACAGTTACTTTATCAACTACTATTGAAAATGTTTAATCAATGATCATTTCTCAATTAAATATACTTTATTGAACATTTTATAACAGTTTGATCAATTACAAATAGACAACAAAAATCTCTTTGTTTCTTCGTTATTTTTTTTAAGTTACAAATCCAATAATTTAACAGACAGTTTAACATCTAGTTCTAGTTATAAACAATTCTTATTGAAATTGTGTAATTAGTGAGTATATATATAAAAATCGAGTATATTTTCATATTTTTCATAGATTTTCAATATTTAGTCGTAAAATTTTCAACGATATTAGAAGATAAAAAAAAGCCTTGTTTCCTTGCCATTTTTATATGACAAATGCTCAAATTTAACAGATACTTTACATCAACATTATTGTTGAACAAAATGATTAAAAAATAGGGACTATATAAAAAGTTTTTACTGCTTCTAAAAAGATCGCTGTTATTTAATATACTTAAGTATTCAAAATCACCCCTGACTACTTTTTCAAAAATTTGTAATCTTTGTAAAATAAATGGTAATAGAATGGAGTGAATGGTGTTTGTTTTGGTGGAGAGAATCTTCAGGAGTGCTGCAGCAGCAGGAAAGAAGCAACAGAATAGAGAAGAGAGAGGATCGAAATTACATAATTGATGAGAAAATGCATGAAAAAAAACATTAAGTTATTGAAGTTTTTATGTTAAGAATTATAATTTTATATGACAAATGTTCAGATCGTTAATTTGAATAATTTCCAATTAGTTTTTTTATTGTTTTGTTTACATCTTTGATAATAGTTGGTAACGAATTCAATCCTGCAATAAATTTCTCTTTTTAAAATTCTACTTATTTTTTGATCAAAAATGTTCAACATTTTATCAACCTGTGAAAATTTTTAACAATGAATTGTTAATTTTCGAATTACTGTTCATAAAGTAATTATCTGTGTTTCTTTTCGATTGAAAATGTTTGATAGGACAAAGTACAATGCCCCGAAGTACGCCGGATTCCAATTTTCAATTCACAACCAACTCTACAATATTAACAATTCCTAAATGTTCAGATCGTTAATTGAATCATTTCCAATTAGTTTTTTATTGTTTTGTTTATATCTTTGATAATAGTTGGTAACGAATTCAATCCTGCAATCAATTTCTCTTTGTAAAATTCTACTTATTTTTTGATCAAAAATGTTCAACATTTTATCAACCTGTGAACATTTTTAACAATGAATTGTTTTACTTTTTCAAAAATTTGTAAAATAAATGGTAATAGAGTGGAGTGAATGGTGTTTGTTTTGGTGGAGAGAGTCTTCAGGAGTGCTGCAGCAGCAGCAGGGAAGAAGCAACAGAATAGAGAAGAGAGAGGATCGAAGTAGTGAGACGACGACGACCATCGTCGAGCAGCAGCAGTCTGCGAGTTCTAAAAGCGGCGACTCTGGGCATTCTGCCAGAAGTCCGCGTGGCGCATATGCGTGTTCGTCAGCGTACACACCTCTGGAATCCACCCGTCCAACGTGTATATGTAGTGTCAACGTGCTCACTTTCGCAAAAACAACACACGGCGCGGATTCAGACATTTCTTACTACTACTTACTTACTACACTTACGCTCTCATCTCTACACTCAAAACACACACACTAACGCACTCACGCACGCACGCAGCATCCATCCATCAATTCGATATGATCATGCCTAATCGGGAGGAAGTAGCGAGAATCTCCTCTTTCCTGTTCGCGTGATCCGGTCCCATTTTCCCCCCGGAAAACCACGAATGCATGTGTTTGTATGCACGCTGCATGAGCTGGAGGAATCTTCGTAATGGCCAAGACCATCCGTACCACAGCTCCGACTACCACGGACTGATGGATACACCTTGCAGACGGATTAAATGCAGGCGATTCCTCGATTGAAATTGCGAATTTTTCAAAACAAATCGAGACAGTTATTGTTATCGGCTGCAATCAAAACCGGTACCGGTACCAAACAAACAGTTTACATTACTCATTTAAATATAAACAAATGCAATACGAAACCGTCCTTCAAATTTGTTGATACTAAAACAAACTGTCACAAAAGAAACGTCACCATTTTATTGAAACGTCACTTTTCATTAAGGTTACGTCAATTTTAATTTGACACATGTCAATTTTAATTTGACACATTTCAATTTTAATTTGACACATGTCAATTTTAATTTGACAAGCGTCAAAGTTTTGACGCTTCAACCTAAAAAAAACTACTGTTAAAAATCAATAATTTAATAAAAAAAATGTAAGAAAACAAACAAATTATTATTAATTTTTTTTTTTCTATTTTAAAACTATGTCAACTATAGAGTTGATGAGGATGAAAGAAGGTGGACGGGAGCAACGTACAAATTGGCTCCGCTCCTCCTCATCCTGTCTGACAAAAAAAATAAAATAACGACGATGTTGTAAAATTCAACACGAAATATGTGAGAAAGAAAAAAAAAATGTTCTTTGATCTTGTAACATTCTTGTAACAAAAATTCTTGGACGTTATTTGTGACTTAATTAAACGAAATTCGTCTCGAGAAACAAACAAAAAAAAATAGCGATTTTTCACAATTATGAAATTACATAATTGATGAGAAAATGCATGAAAAAAACATTAAGATATAAAAGTTATTGAAGTTTTTATGTTTTTATATGACAAATACTCGAATTTAACAGTTAATTTACCAACTATTATTGAAAATGTTTAATCAGTGATTATTTCTCAATTAAATATACTTTATTGAACATTTTCTAACAGTTTGATCAATTACAAATATACAAAAAATCTCTTTGTTTCTTCGTTATTTTTTTGTAATAAAAATCCAATAATTTAACAGACACTTTAACATCTACTTTTAGTTATCAACAATTCTTATTGAAATTATATAATTAGTGAGTATATATATAAAAATCGATTATATTTTCATATTTTTCATTGATTTTCAACATTAATTCGTAAGATTTTCAACGATATTAGAAGATCAAAAAAAAGCCTTTTTTCCTTGCCAATTTTATACGACAAATGCTCGAATTTAACAGTTACTTTACCAACTATTATTGAAATTGCTTAATCAGTGATTATTTCTCAATTAAATATACTTTATTGAACATTTTCTAACAGTTTGATCAATTACAAATAGACAAAAACAAATCTCTTTGTTTCTTCGTTAATTTTTTTAATTAGCAATTATAGAATTTAACCGATACTTTGATTATTGCATAAGTAAATTTATGATTTAAGTTTACATTCATTTTTTACATAATTTTATTGAAAAAAAATACAAAATACAATTTTTGAAAATATTAAATTCTTTCCTCCTTATAAATTTTCATAACAAAGTCTTATAATTTAACAAACTCTTTAACATTTACGCATCAATAATAATAAAATAAATTTATTTCCATATTTTAATGGATTTTCGAAAATTAGTGTAAAAGTTTTAACAATTTTAAGAAAGTAAAATAATTTTGTGTAACGAATCCTTGAATTTAACAGATACTTTAACATTCATGTTAAATGAAACAACAATTATTGAAATTGTATAATTAGTGTTAATATTTCACTTCTTTTCATACTAAATTAATCAAAAATTAAAAAAATATTTTAACAAATTACAAAGTTATTTTTTTCCAATTATTTGTAATCAAATTAAATTTGTTCAAAATAAAAAAAAAAGAAAAGAACATTCGATACAAAAGTTTTTATGTTAAGAATTGTAATTTTACTTTGAAAATGTTCTTTTAGAGTGCTTTTGTTAACTAATTTCTATTTGATTCATAATTTTAGTTTCATACAAAGTTACAAAAAAATCGCAATTTTTGTGAAGAAATTTCATCGTATCTTTGTAAAAGATTTTCCTTATTTAAATCTTCTGTTTGCTATTATCAATATTTATATTTCATCAATTCATTTTACAAGTTTAGATTTCACTAAATCTTAATATTTTTACATATCTTAAGAGATTTCTTCGCTTCGAGAAAAAAACACATTTTTAAAACTAAAAATATTTCTAAAAACAAATTTCTTTGCAACTCGTTAAAACTTCTTACCTTCACTAAATACACATTAATCTCATTATAGAATTATCATACATTAATATAACATAATTCCCATCCGAACGAAAGGATGTTGTCTAGACTTGAAGCAGTCTTTATTATAAATTCTTCATTCTCCTTTTCTATAACAGTTTTTATTTCTCCAAATTATAAATCACTTTAATACAATTTTAGCGCCTCTCAATTTCTCAAACACATCATCACCTTGAGCCCACACAAAATCCACAACAAAGTGGAGAAAAAGTAGAGAAAGAAAAAAACGTGAAAACACTTACATCATCTTCTTGAATTGAATAAATCTAACCGATTAATTTATACAATTATCTCGGTTTAATTAATGAATCTAAAACCGACGAGATTAAAAAAAAATACTAATCGAAAACGTTTGGACTTTGTCGCGATCGCAAAATTAAATTAATCGTCACATTCATTCAGTGTTTATTTTCTTGATTTTTACTTGATTCCGATAAGAACTTTTGGTAAACAATTATTGTTATTCTTTACGAGTTCAAAGGTCGACATTTCTTTTCTCTCTCTCTTCATGAAGATTTTAGTTTTCGGAAGATTCCCTAGATTCTTTTACGCTGCATTCTTCAATTGATATAACGCATTTTCCTTTTATCTCGTGCATTTTTTTCTAATGTTGTTGTTTAAACTTTGAGATAAATATGATGATTATTATTGGATGCAGATGAAACAGCGATAAGGATTTTCGAATTCGTGTTTGCGCAAAAATTTGATAATTTCATTAAATCATCTGTTTTTATTTCGATAGATGCAAGTTTAATTTCCTGTATTATGTAAGTTTTCATTAATTTTGGAAACTCAATTAGTTTTTTTTTTGCTTTTGCAAATCTAATCTAAGTTATTAATTGGTATTTTCTGTTTATCGATAATTAGAATATGTATATGATTAAAATTGTTCAATTTTCGTAAAATTTCATAGAATTTTCAGAGAAAAACAAACTATGTTTATAAATTCCAACTTAATTACGATATTTTCGATTGATTCTATAATAAAAAAAAAATGTAATAATTACAGCTTATTATCCATAAGTATACGTTTTTTTTTTATCAAACGATAATGAAAACGTTATCAATCATCGAGACCAAATGAACCGAAAATAGAATAACGTTTTGTTATTATTATTTATTGATCAACGATGTCTAAAAACAAATGAAGCATCGAGACAAACATTAAAGAAAATGACGATTTTGTATTGTGGTAAATTAATTAACTGAAGCAAACAAAAAAGTATGATTTATTATGTTGAACTGGGATTTCCATCTATTTTTAGAATTAGTCATTAATATCTAGATTTTATTCTTTCTTTTATTCAAAGATTAATGCAATTGTCTACATATTAATTTTGTTTTCAAGGCAAGTTTTTTTTTCTCCTAATATTTGGATTTTTTCATAACTAATTATAATTCATTAAACAAGTGTTATTATCGAACTTTCAATACATTTATTTCGAGAATTCTACAAGAAAATTAATAAAAATTATTGAAATTTTTGGTTTGTTAGTGAAAATTTTAATAATGTTTCTGAATTTTGATAAATTCTAGTTTCTTACAAAGGTTATTAATTGTACAATTACAAGATTTGTTAGCAAAATTTACTAAAGAAATAAGGAGATTTTCACAAATTTAATTTGATAATAAAAAAATAACTTTGTAATTTGTTACAACATTTTTTTAAATTTTTGATTAAGTTAGTATGAAAAGAAGTGAAATATTAACATAAACGTTAAAGTATCTGTTAAATTCAAGGATTCGTAGCACAAAATTATTTTACTTTCATAAAATTGTTAAAATTTTTACACTGATTATAAAAAATCCATTAAAATATGGAAATAAACTTGTTTTATAATTATTGATGCGTAAATGTTAAAGAGTTTGTTAAATTTTAAGACTTTGTTATGAATATTTATAAGGAGGAAAGAATTCAATATTTTCAAAAATTGTATTTTGTATTTTTTCAATAAAATTATGTAAAAAATTAATGTAAACTTAAATCATACATTTTCTTATGCAATAATCAAAGTATCGGTTAAATTCTATAATTATTAATTAAAAAAATTAACGAAGAAACAAAGAGATTTGTTTTTGTCTATTTGTAATTGTTCAAACTGTTATAAAATGTTAAATAAACATTTAACATTTTTAATAGTAGTTGGTAAAGTATCTGTTAAATTCGAGCATTTGTTATATAAAATTGGCAAGGAAACAAGGCTTTTTTTGATCTTGTAAAATCATTGAATGAATGTTGAAAATCAATTAAAAATATGAAAATATACACGATTTTTATATATACTCACTAATTATACGATTTCAATAAGAATTGATGATAACTAGAAGCAGTTCTTAAAGTGTCTGTTAAATTATTGGATTTGTAATTAAAAAAATTAACGAAGAAACAAAAAGATTTGTTTTTGTCTATTTATAATTGATCAAACTGTTAGAAAATGTTCAATAAAGTATATTTAATTGAGAAATGATCATTGATTAAACATTTTCAATAATAGTTGGTAAAGTAACTGATAAATTCGAGCATTTGTCAAATAAAATTAGCAAGGAAACAAGGCTTATTTTTATCTTGTAATATTGTTGAAAATTTTACGACTGAATGTTGAAAATCAATGAAAAATATGAAAATATACTCGATTTTTATATATACTAACTAATTACACAATTTGAATAAGAATTGTTAATAACTAGAAGTAGATGTTAAAGTGTCTGTTAAATTATTGGATTTATAATTAAAAAAATTAACGAAGAAACAAAGAGATCTTTTTTCTCTATTAGTAAATGATCAAACTGTTATAATATGTTCAATAAAGTATATTTAATTGAGAAATAATCACCAATTAAACATTTTCACTAATAGTTGGTAAATTAACTGTTAAATTCGAGCATTTGTCATATAAAATTGGCAAGGAAACAAGGCTTCTTTTTGATCTTCTAATATCGTTTAAAATTTTACGACTGCATGTTGAAAATCAATTAAAAATATGAAAATATACTCGATTTTTATATATATACTCACTAATTATACGATTTGAATAAGAATTGATAATAACTAGAAGTAGATATTAAAGTGTCTGTTAAATTATTGAATTTGTAATTAAAAAGAATAACAAAAAAACAAGCAGATTTTTTGGCTATTTGTAATTGATCAAACTGTTAGAAAAGTATATTTAATTGAGAAATAATCACTAATTATACATTATCAATAATAGTTGGTAAATTAATTGTTAAATTCGAGCATTTGTCGTATAAAATTGTCAACAAAATAACGATTTTTTTTATCTTCAATAATTAATTGTTGATATGTAGATGTTAAAGTGTCTGTTAAATTACTAGATTTGTAATTAAGGAATTTGTAATAATGAAATTTTTGACTAATTGTAATTGATCAAACTGTTATAATGTAGATGTTAAAGTATCTGTTAAATTTGTTTTTGTAACTTGATCAAGGAAACAAACAAGGAGTTATTGATTATTTCGTGTATTTGAATATGAAAAATTAGAGGAAGTGTGTATATTAGTTCACTCTACGAGTGAGAAAGAGACGGTGTGAACAACAACGGCTAAACGAACCGCAACTATTTGCCATAGTTCAAACATTTTGGCAGCAAACAAGCAAATAGTTACCCCGAGTTAAAAATATCATCCAGATTCGCCTCCTCTGATGAGTGCGTGTGTTTGTGCGTAAGTTCGCGCGCGTCTTACAACCCGAATTTCGAATGCGCAAGAAAGAGACAAAAATATATACTATACAATTCAGACAGACAGATACAGCCGTAACAAATCGAGTGCAGACATTCTAGTCGCGGACACCACCGTGTGTTTTGCACATTCCGAGATGCCAAATCAATATTTCTTTGGTTTCGGTTTCTGGGAT
>NW_017099497.1:16680-19384 GCF_001412225.1 Nicrophorus vespilloides
AAGGAAATGGATAGAAAGAAGTTTGATTAAGAGAGAGTTTAATTGATGGAAGGAAGTGGCGTGGAAATGAGTCGTCTGGGAGGGAGAGCATTCAGAAATAGTAGTGTAGTGTGTGTATGTGTTGTGTGGATGGAGCCAAAAAACCGTGGCCCGGTCGGAGCGCAACATCCAAGTCAAATATATAATACTGTCTGTACGTGCGTCTGTCTCGTTTCAGGAAAAAAAGTTGAATGGTTTCACGCGTATTTAAACAACAAAGCTTAATAATCTACAACAAATTTACATTCGTTTCTTGGGTTGTCCTGCAGGTGGGCTGCTGATCGTCTCATCGCGCACTCAACAACAACATTGATGATTTAATTTCAAACTGTTTCAAAACTAATGTTGTTTATTTTGTTGTTCACTTTATTGAGTTTCTTTCGCTTTGTTTATTTCTTTTCAAGAAAGTCTTTTCCAAACCCGAAGATTGGAACCACGCACACACTAAGCTTAGTTCTATCAGTTTTCGTCTGATGACTGCAATTATTGTTGTTGTTCTCTCTTTCTATGTGTTAATTTATAATTTATTCTCTTTTTTTGCTGTGCGAAAATGCAACACTCCCTCACGGTGTGTCGTCACATACTACTGACGTCTCCAGCAGACGGTCTGCTCCGGGTCTGGCCAGACGGAAAGCCGACCGACCGATCGGCCTGTCTCGTCCGAAGCCACGAGACCGCGCGTTCCGCCGCCGCTCCTGCCTGCCTGCCGTCCCCGACGCCACCGACGCCGACGCCGCCGTCGTCGTTACGTAACGACAGACGTCGCCTTCTCTCTCCCGTTCTCTGTTGCAACCGCCCTTCTTTTTCTTTTTCTTCATCGGACGAAGGCTAAGGACAAATGCACGTTGTTTGTTGCATCCGTTCGTTTGTTGTTTTTTTTTTGTTTTGTTGTTCTTGGACCTAAGGTCACTTATCCTAAATATAGACGAGACGAGTGTTTAGAAAAGATTTGTTTTTCTAATTAGTTTTCACATTTCCATATGCTTCTGATATAATCATTATTATATAATCGAGAACAGAAATATTACCTCTTAACTATGTAAGTTAATTATATCAACAAATGTGTAAAGTAAAGAATAAATTATAGCATTTTCAAAGAACCTAACGCTAGTTTTGTGCTCGTTACCATTTTTCTATAATAAGCAATTAAAGTTAGTCAATAGAATTACTCGTCTGAAAGCTGAATGTCTCACCTTTCCAATGAGCCTATTGGCATCTTTGTACTATCCTCGAGTGGCTTGCTATGAGCTGTAGAATATGAAAAAAACAGAAAAATTACATTTTTTTCAGTCTTTTCAGTTTTTCTTCAATTTCTCGACAATCCCTTAAGATAATTAAATCAGATGCCTATTGGCATCTTTGTGTTTTCATTGAGTCGCCTGTTATGAACTGTAGAATTTGAAGAAAAAAACACATACTTAACGTTTTATACGCAACAGAGAAACGACGGTTTTCTCGTATTTTTTTCAGTCTTTTTAGTTTTTCATTAATATCTCGACAACCCCTTAAGTTAATTACATGATTGAACACTCGTTTGAAAGCTGAAAAGCTCACCTTTCCAACGAGCCTACATACATCTTTGTAGTTTCATCGAGTCGCCTGCTATGAGCTATAGAATTTGAAAAAAAAACAGAGAAACGACGTTTATTTTCAGTCTTATTAGTTTTTCATTAATATCTCGACAATCCCTTAAGATAATTACATGATTGAACACTCGTTTGAAAGCTGAAAAGCTCACCTTTCCAACATGCCTACAAACATCTTTGTGTTGTCACCGAGTCGCCTGCTATGAGCTGTATAAATTGAAACAAACAGAGAAACGACGTTTATTTTCAGTCTTTTTAGTTTTTCATTAATATCTCGACAACCCCTTAAGATAATTACATGATTGAACACTCGTTTGAAAGCTGAAAAGCTCACCTTTCCAACATGCCTACAAGAACCTTTGTAGTCTTATCGAGTCGCCTGTTATAAGCTAAAGAACATTTTTTTCTCGTTTTTATTCAGTTTTTACAGTTATTCGTGAATTTCTCAACAACCCATTAAGATAATTAAACCATCGACCACTCATATGAAAGCTGAATATTTTGTCTTTCTAACAAGCCTAAACACATCTTAGGGCTATCATCGAGTCGCCTGCTATGAGCTGTTGAAATTGAAAAAAAAACACATACTTGACGTTTTATACGTTAACACAGAATCGACGGTTTTCTCGTATTTTTTTTCAGTCTTTTTAGTTTTTCATTAATATCTCGACAACCCTTTAACATAATTACATGATTGAACACAAGTTTGAAAGCTGAAAAGCTCACCTTTCCAACGAGCCTAAATACATCTTTGTGTTGTCATCGAGTCGCCTGCTATAAGCTGTAGAAATTGAAACAATCAGAGAAACGACGTTTATTTTCAGTCTTTTTAGTTTTTCATTAATATTTCGACAACCCTTTAAGATAATTACATGATTGAACACTCGTTTGAAAGCTGAAAAGCTCACCTTTCCAACGAACCTACACACATCTTTGTGTTGTCACCGAGTCGCCTGCTATGAGCTGTAGAACGTTTTTTTCGCAATTTTTTTCAGTTTTTTCAGTTATTCGTGAATTTCTCGACAACCGCTTAAGACAATTACATCATCGACCACTCGTATGAAAGCTGAATATTTTGC
>NW_017099498.1:0-1305 GCF_001412225.1 Nicrophorus vespilloides
TTATTTGCCACGTTTGGGACAAAGAACTGTCAAGCGAAGACAAATATTGATATTTATTGGTCAAATATATGTCGGAGTATCTAAGGCAACAGCACATGACCAAACATAGTAGTCCACACGTAGCAGAGATACAAAGAATCATTTTTTTCTACGCTGGAACGTGTTAACAACGATTCTGCCAAATAACATTGTCAGCACTTGGGAGAACAAAAATGGACATGCTTGCATGATCGGGGCAGCACATCTTCGGGGTCTTCAGGGAAGGAGGGTATTCCCCCGGAGGAGTATGAGTGGAATACTCGGGATCAACGTGGATGGAGGCATTCAGATTTAGACTGGTGAACTGGAAGGTTTCTGAGACTTAACGCTGATGTAGATCACTAGCTCTGAGATTGCAGAAGTATTAATTTACTAAGATTATTAACTATTGTTAGTGGTAATAATGGCTTATCCAAACGCCTCACTCGGGAGCATTTCTGACTATTCGACATATATATAATTAAAAAATAATAATCATACATAAATAGATAGAATATAAAAACATGAATCGCAGATGCAACGGTTATACAACGGTGCATTTAATTGTGCAAAGATGATTACTTTTCCCGGATTTGTTTGTTCACGGGTTACGGGAAATATAAAAACTTAAATTATTATAAATAATAAGCAAAGAAACTTAATTTGCTAATTTGCTTTATCCGCCAATATCACACACTGTTTAAAACCGGTCTAATCGTGTACTTTAAAACCGCATTCAAATAAACAGCACAAAAAGCGACTTTACTGATATAGTAAAAAAAAAAAGATTATTTATGTTGCTCAATTAAAATTTAAGAATTTTTTATTTCCGATTTAGTATCGAGAATAAACGGCCGCGGCTGCGAGATATGAGTATAGCAGATTTTTTTTTATTTTTTCCCCAAGAAGATTGTTGATTTTTGCTGGGAAAACCGAAATATAAATTTAGAACAATCTCTAAAATCTGTATTTATTAAATCTATACAATATAATCCTTCACATAATTACGTTATAGTAATATTATTACTTACATTTAAATATAAATATATACCGTTTCCCGGGAAAACCCCTAATATAAATTTAAAACATCTGAATGATGCTCATATAATGATATTCTTAAAATTTTTATGTTTATATATATGTATATATCCCCTATATACGCTGGCAATCGCAAGCCCGACAACCGAAATACCATCAATCAAATTCCCGATGTTCGAACTGTATCGAAATCCCGACGTTCGAAATCCCGACTATATCGAAATCTCAACAACCGTAATCCCGACTATA
>NW_017099499.1:0-5243 GCF_001412225.1 Nicrophorus vespilloides
GTAAAACCATAAAACCACCGCCGCCCTTGATTGATGACGGACATATGCGCAGATTTTTTGTTTTTTATTTATCGCCCTTATTTAGAACATAACGGTATTGTTGTTACATCAACTTTCGTTCAGTTAATTTACTTAAAGTTTTGTTGTTATTTTCGGTTTGGGGTTGTTGGAAATTGTCACGATTCGAATGTTGTAAGAACAGGACCAAGTCTGCAATAATTACGTTTGGTAATTACGTGAGCAATTCGTATCCCAGATGATCAGATTAATATTGAAACGGATATTGGCCACAATGGCATCCACTTCCGGTGTGCGGGCCGCAACTAAAAATTAATTGAATCCGGCCGCCCCCGACGGCGGCGGCGGCGGTAACATCGACCCAGATACTTGGTGGACCGTGTTTTTGCGATCAACACACCCCACCCGCAACATCGAAACCTCCTCCACCCTTCAAACGGCTCCCGAATCTGGTTTAAATGTGTTTTTAATCAGAACCATAAATCATCTGCCGTTAACAATTGATGCTGCCAAGTGTTGTTGTCACTCGGAGGGGCCCATTAGTGCCAAATCCATAGTTGCGCGTCCCCCGTCAACAACGTTAATGGCCAATGGCAGCGGGGGTGGCTGTGCGCTGCGACGGAGGCGGCGGCAGTTGCTACTGGTACAACACGGTTAACCCCTATCCCCATCCCAATCCGACCCCGCACTTAATAATTGTTATTATTAGTTATCGCACTTGATTATGATTAATGCGTCCAAGTTGTGTAATGAAGTTGTGCCCTCTCCGTGCATTACGTGCGGAGGCACACAGCGATGGTAAAACTTTGCCGCCTCCGTGTTTCAGCCTCCGCACAACCGGAATTTATGGCCGATTGAAATTTATTTATGGTACAATGAATGGGTTAGTGGCTGCTACAGCAACTTTCATATTGCTCTTCGATCCTCCTCCACATCCACATCTTCTAACTCTACCACACACCTCACGTGTTCATGCAATTTCGACGATCTGCGAACAACAAATTTGTACGAAAAGTATACAAAACGCGAGGCGAGTATTTCAATAAAAGTGCATCCGCCAGACTGTGAAATATTCTGCCGCCGCTGCTCTATTTACACGAGAGAAATTAATATTTTTCTGTTCATCCTGGAGCATCTGCAGCCTCACACATTCCACAAAGACTTTAAAATATGAAAGAATTTTCTTTCAATTCCATTTTAGTAATTTCAATTCAAATTCTAATTTGAATAATGAACTGACTATGTTAATTCAATTCGTATTATAATTTGCTTCGGAGCAAAAGTTTATTTTGGAATTATAATAATTTATCTTAATTTTACAAATCGAAAAAGTTTACTTTACACGTTTTTAATCAGTGCGAAAACTGTTTCTTTCTTTTATATCCAATTAAACTATTTCAGTAAATAATTCTATAATTGAATTTTGAGATAAAGGAAAAGGAAAATCTTTGTAAATTTATTTCAAGGATGTTTTTTTTACGAAAAAATAAAGTTTGTTTACGAAAATTTCTCTATGAAAGTTTGTTTTCAGCGAAACGTAACTTTTCTAATATATGAATTGAAAAAATAATAATAATCAAATGTCCAAAATTGTTATCTTTTAGAAGAAAATTATTGAATAATATCTTCAATATCTTCTCTTTGAATCTTTTCAACAAAGACTTTAAAATACAGCAAAAATATGAAAGAATTTTCTTTCAATTCCATTTTAGTAATTTTCATTTAAATTCAAATTCTAATTTGAATAATGAACTGACTATGTTCAATTCAATTCGTATTATAATTTGCCTCTGAACAAAAGTTTATTTTGGAATTATAATAATTTGTCTTAAGAAATTTTACAAATCGAAAAAGTTTACTTTACACGTTTTGAATCAGTGCCAAAACAGATACTTTCTTTTATATCCAATTAAACTATTTCAGTAAATAATTCTATAATTGAATTTTGAGATAAAGGGAAAGGAAAATCTTTGTAAATTTATTTCAAGATAAAATAAAGTTTGTTTTCGAAAATTTCTCTACGAAAGTTTATTTTCAGCGAAACGTAACTTTTGTAATATATGAATTGAAAAAATAATAATAATCAAATGTCCAAAATTGTTATCTTTTACAAGAAAATTATTAAATAATATCTTTAATATCTTTTCATTGGAATAAACCTTTTTTTTTTGGTGATTGACATAGAAACACATACACTTTGTGGAAAATCTTCGTAAATTTATTTGAAGGATTTTTTTTAAGATAAAATAATGTATGTTTCGAAATAATTTAAAAGATGCCAAATTACAAAAGTTTATTTTTATTTCAGCGAAACGTAACTTTTGTTATATATGAATTGAAAAAAATAATAATCAAATGTCCAAAATTGTTATCTTTTACAAGAAAATTATTAAATAATATCTTTAATATCTTCTCATTGGAATAAAACTTTTTTTTTGGTGATTAACATAGAAACACATACACTTTGTGGAAAATCTTCGTAAATTTATTTGAAGGATTTTTTTTAAGATAAAATAAAGTATGTTTTGATATAATTTAAAGGATGCCAAATTACAAAAGTTTATTTTTATTTCAGCGAAACGTAACTTTTGTAATATATGAATTGAAAAAAAATAATAATCAAATGTCCAAAATTGTTATCTTTTACAAGAAAATTGTTAAATAATATCTTCAATATCTTCTCTTTGGAATGAAACTTTTGTTTTTTTGGTGATTGACATAGAAACACAAGCACTTTGTGGAAAATCTTTGTAAATTTATTTGAAGGATTTTTTTTTAAGATAAAATAAAGTTTGTTTTGATATAATTTAAAGGATGCCAAATTACAAAAGTTTATTTTTATTTCAGCGAAACGTAACTTTTGTAATATATGAATTGAAAAAATAATAATAATCAAATGTCTAAAATTGTTATCTTTTACAAGAAAAGTATTAAATAATATCTTTAATGGATTCTCATTGGAATAAAACTTTTTTTTTTGGTGATTGACATAGAAACACGTACACTTTGTGTAAATTTATTTGATGGATGTTTTTGTTAAGATAAAATAAAGTTTGTTTACGAAAATTTCTCTACGAAAGTTTATTTTCAGCGAAACGTAACTTTTGTAATATATGAATTGAAAAAAAAAATAATCAAATGTCCAAAATTGTTATCTTTTTCAAGAAAATTATTAAATAATATCTTTAATATCTTCTCATTCGAATAAAACTTTTTTTTTGGTGATTGACATAGAAACACATACAATTTGTTGAAAGTCTAGTATGAAATTTTCGATGAATATTTTCAGATAAACGAATTAATCTTTCAAGTAATAAAACAATGATTGTTATGTGATAAAGTGGTAAATAAATGAGTGCCCATGATTATATAATTGCGACGGGGAAACTTATCGTCGACTTTCGCGGAAAGCTTCTCGTTGATGAATGAGCGCCCAATTAAAGCGGACACAGATTATGATGGATTAAGACAGCCGGGATTACGGACCTTCAGTGGCGTGAAGAGAGATAGAGAGAGAGAGAGAAACTGATAATTGCGGAACACGCGAATGCCGGAATGGAAAGAATCATCATCATCGATCGTCGTTACAGAAATCGATCTGTGTTGCTCTTTCCGTTTTTAATTTGTACTGAAACTAAATAAAAAAATAAAGTAAAACAAAATGTTTTAATGAAAAGTGTGGAGGAAAAACGACCGTCCGATAATTGGATACAGTTCTCATCGCAGGAAGCTGAAGTTCGCTGCTTGCGTCATTTTCATCCGGGAATACATAATAATTCTGCAGCGAAACATAAACTCAAACTATCCCATTTTTAACACCCACCGGCGGGAGCGAAGGGAATTGAGAGATGAACAAACAAAAAAAAATAATAGGAGGTTGGTGGAAGCAAATAGTGCTGGAGCGTTGTTGTTTGCAAACTCGGCTGATTCAATTAAAACTTACTACCTAGGTGAGGGTAAAATGCGAAGGACGAAGGCAGCGAATTAGAATGAATAAACGTCCTGAGGACTAATGATGCGGCGATTACTATCGTCCAGGTAATTTGGATGCAAAGCGCGCGTAGGGCAGTAGCAGTAGTACTGCATCATACGCCCAGACCTCGAGTTTAAATCAACAGAAGAGACGAACTAATTGAAAGTTTTTGATTCATTATTGTCGTCCCGGGGACGACAATGCAAATTATTAAAGCACAGCTGCAAAAACTTTTATAATGTATTCGATGCTACGGGGATTTAGAATTATAAAGTTCCTGTTGCTTTCCATAACGCTATTATTACCATTATTTTTGTTTATTTATGTTTTATTTTCTGGATGAGATGAGATGAGAGAAGAAGATGGGAGAGGTCGCAGTACCAATGTTCATAATTTTAATGGGTCCTGAATGCGAATTAGCTGCACGCAGGGACAGTGGAGGCATGATAAATTCCGGTTTCGCCTCATTTGCATTACAACGCGGAACGCCCGAAATGTATGTATATGCATTTCATGCAAATCGACTTTCGCGTTTTGCGCAAACACGGGAATGCCGCCAATCGAGGAAATGAAATACAAGCGCTCACTATTCACCACAACCAAACTACAATTAAAAAAAAAACGATAATGAATAATGAAAGACTAACCTGATTATTATGAAACAGCTCAATTTTTACTATTATAATTGAACTTGTGATCATATCATCAATTAAGCCAGCGTTTTCCAAACTGTGAGGCGTACACTAGTCTAGGGGGAGGCGCGAATATTAGTAGCAGTGAGCAATTTTCCAAATATCTGCTAAAGTATAGATACATTCCTGTGCTCTTATCCATACTACTGTAATACGCGTTCAAAGTTGAAAAATTGAAATTAGAACGTTCGAAAAAATAGTGTTTTCACATTTCATTGATTTTCTCGAAAACTATAATAGATAGAATGAATCCAAAAGATGCATATGAAAGCTGAATGTTTGGGGAATGTGGCATGTATTGATATATTACTGTGGTTTTAGCTGTTTGGCTGTAATTTTTGTTCAAATTTAAAAAAATGTTCGAAAAAGCAGTGTTTTTACATTTCATTGATTTACTCGAAAACTATAGTACATAGAATTAATCCAAAAGATGCATATGAAAGCTGAATGTTTGGGGAATCTAGCAAGTGTCGATATATTAGTGTGGTTTTAGCCGTTTAGCTGTAATTCGTGTTCAAAATTTAAAAAATGCATGAAAAAGCAGTGTTTTCACATTTCAT
>NW_017099500.1:0-1103 GCF_001412225.1 Nicrophorus vespilloides
AAAGTTTTAAATCTGTAAATTTGTAAAGAAATAAATAATCATTGTTACGGTAAGCTCCTAGTAAAAAGTCTATTAATTAGGATTGTTCGTACCATTTCACCTAAATTTTATCCTAATATATCCTAAAATATATTCGCGACAAAATTAAAATTTTAAAATATTTTCACGGTCCACTATTTTAAAATTGTGATTTAACTATTAGGTATAATAATGACAAAATGAATCCGAAAACATTATAATAATATTTGATGTCTGTTGTTGTCGTTTACAGGAGAGGCAGGCCCATCAACAACGCCAAGTACTACATGGGTACCCTCAAGTCGTTAATCTCTCGGGACTTGGCCGAAGCTTGGCAGAGAAGATGCAGCAACACTGAGAAGAAGGTCAATTGAGAACAACAATTTATCACGGGACATTGCAAATTTGGGCACTACCGGAAGCGGTTTAAGCAAAGAGAGTAATCGGATTGTACCTGTCGCGAAGAAAAGGACACAAATCAACATTGCTTTTACCGCTGCCTTTTTCACATTACCAGGAGAAGCAGCGCAGAGGCGAATGATTCTACAAGGCCTGCCATGGCCACGTAGCAAAGAAGATGTAATCGCAATAGCGAGAAACTTGACCATGTCCTGCAATAAGGAGGTAGGAGTCACTAGTATAAACGATGTAATATGCTGTGTTATTTTATATATATATATTGTGAGAAGTTTAATCATCAATACAAACTGTAACACGACGGGTAATATCGCGTACGAAATACAAAATAATAACTTATAAAATATTAGATTATTAGAATCGGTAATGCACAACATGATAGTTTAATAATTATTATAGCTTGAACGCTAGTAAAAAAATTATCGCCATTTTGTAATAATCATAATTCACTATATAATACTGTTCGTCCACTTTAGATAACAAAAAAATGCTGTTAGAAAACGAAAGCTTTATTCTTTTTATATAATAAATCAAATAATTTTAATTAAAATTTACATTTTAATTTTTTTTATTTAATTTTTTATTTATTTTATTATTATTTTTTATTTCTTATTAAATATTTGTGATTTATTATTAATAATAATAATTTCTGATTAATATTATAGTTC
>NW_017099501.1:0-5545 GCF_001412225.1 Nicrophorus vespilloides
ACTTAAAGTTTTTAATTTTTCTGAATTTCTAGAAATGTTTATTAAATATATTACTTGAAATAATTAAAATTCAAGTACATTTTAGATAATTATAATAATACTTAGTAATTAAATTATTCTCTTCATCATAAATTATCATTTTTCATTACATCAATAAAAGTGATATTCAATTATTCTTTAATTAATTGAAAATGTCAATTTATAAATAACAGTATTAATTTAACTGTAAATAAAGCTGTTATAATTTATAGCTAATGAAAATATATATATTTAAAGACTATCAATATCTCTTGTAAAATGAGAAGAATGAAGGAGATTATATTTCAAAGCAATGATAATTCAATACGTTTATTTGTAACAGATTGAAAATTTATGACTCAAATTTATAAATAAATAATTAGAATTTCGTAACCACTTATGTAATTCAAAATCAGTTAAGTAAATTTTTACAGACATAATTAAAATTTAAAGATAATATTTAAAAATAATTGTGATATTATCTAATATTTAGGTTTTAATATGATTTCATTGTTTATTTATTTACTATTTTCTTAAAAATATTGAAATAATTTATACTTTGTTAATTAGACTGTTAATTGATTATAATTTATTTTGTAAATGTAATTGTAATATCAAAAATAATAGAAAATATTGCTCTAAAAATAGTAACGCAATGTGTGTTCTCTTCACGTATTTTCAAACGAGGTTTCCATTTATTTTCTCTCTTCGATTCTTAATTTAATACTGAATAAATTTTATTGTCCGAGAAAAAAAAAGAAATGGGAAAAAAAGGAAAGAAAAGAGGAGGCGAGACGTGAAATAGTAATGAAACATCTATGATACGATGGAAACGGGAATGATATTCAATACGCACGTACATAAATATTTATGCGTGGAATTAAAATGGAAATAAAAAGAAAGTATTTATTCGACACTCCCTTTCTGGTCAGACCATCAGGAGGACCACCGGGGAGTGTGGTGTATATAATTCTTGCCGCAGTGAAAAATTATTATAAATATCTTCGCGCTTCCTGTTTCGGTTTCGAATGCAACTGGAAATGGATGCAGTCGAAGAAGGAGACAAGATGTGTGTGGTTGATGATGGAACGAGAGAGATGGAAATGAAGATGGAAAAGATGCAGAAGAGGTGGTGGTGGTGGTACGTGTGTGCAGGTTGATGATGAAGAGGAAGACGGAGAAAAGGGACGACGTGGATGGGTATTTATAAATTCATAAGTTTATATTACACCGTGCACTGTGTTATCTTTAATATAATATTAATCTTGTGTCTTCTTCTCGAACAATGGTCGAGGTGGAAGTGAGGCGTATGTGCATGTGTATATATGCATGTAGGTGTGAGGTGAATGCGCCGAGGGTGTTATTAAGGAATGGTCGGGTTACAATAAGCATTTGATAGAGATAATATCGCCTCGGATATATACTTATGTCTATGCACCATTTACTTGTCCATATCCTAGACTTTCTAATCAAATTACCACATCCCAGAACGCATTCCCCCTTCATTCTTTTACGCTCATTCTATTATACACTATTCCGTTCCATTTACAATTATACTTACCTTACACATTACAAGAATATTACACATTGCTTTTCGCTACTAAGCTCCTACATACTCAGATTCATTCACATAATATTTGATTACTTAAACAATGGGATTTTCATAATCCTCATGTTTACAATAGATCAGTTTTATCATCGATTTCTCAGAATACAATAAATTTCTAACAAATTCATCAATATAAACATAACCTAATACAACCTAACCTAAAATTTACACAAAAAAATACATATTTGCAGAGGAACAACGAGTGAGATTTCTGAAATATCATTAAATTTTTAATAAATTCATCAATATAAACATAACCAAGGACAACCTAACCTAAATTAGTAAAGAAAATACATAGTTGCATAGGAAACAGAAACAAAATTTTAACAAATTCACAAATTTTTACCTAAATATAACCTAACCTGAAATTCATAAAGAAAATACATATTTGCATTAGAATTTCAATTACAATAAATTTCTAACAAATTCCTCAATATAGACTTAAGCTAACATAACCTAACACAACCTAACCTGAAATTTGTAGAGAAAATACAAATTTTGCATAGGAATCACGAATGATATTTCTCAAATAATGAAAGGAAAATTACAACTTCATCAATATAAACATAACAAAAGACAACCTAACCTAAAATTAGTGAAGAAAATATATATTTGCATAGGAAACAGAAATAAAATTTTAACAAATTCACAAATATAACCTAACCTGAAATTTATAAAGAAAATACATATTTGCATTGGAATTTCCATTACAAGAAATCTCTAACAAATTCATCAATGTAAACATAACCTATAGCAACCTATATTGTGTAAAGAAAATACATATTTGCATAATATTTACGAGTAATATTTGTGAAATTACAAGAAAATTTTAACAAATTCATGAATATAAACATAACTTAACACAACCTAACCCAAAATTTATAAAGGAAGTACATAGGAATCACTAGTAAGATTTCTGAAAATACAAACATAACATAACACAACCTAACTTAAAATTAGTAAAGAAAATACATATTTGCATAGGAAACAGAAATAAAATTTTAACAAATTCACAAATATAACCTAACCTGAAATTTATAAAGAAAATACATATGTTCATTGGAATTTCAATTGCAAGAAATCTCTAACAAATTCATCAATGTAAACATAACCTATAGCAACCTATAATGTGTAAAGAAAATACATATTTGCATAATATTTACGACTAATATTTGTGAAATAACAAGAATATTTTAACAAATTCATGAATATAAACATAACCTAATACAACCTAACCTAAAATTTATGAAGGAAATACATATTTGCACAGGAATCACTAGCAAGATTTCTGAAATTACAAACATAACACAACCTAACCTAAATTTTGTAAACAAAATACATATTTGAATAAAATTCATAAGTGAGATTTCTGGAGTAATAATATTTTGTTTTTACAAATTCATCAATATAAACATAACCTTTCTTTTAAGAAAATACAAATTTGTATGCGAATCACAGGTGGAGTTGTAGTATATACTCACATACATCTTTAATTACCTTTAGAAGCATTTTCATTATTGACATTTAGTAATAATACAAGGTAGACATTTTTATTGTTAGTAATTTTGTAATACAATTAATTAATATAATTGTTTCCTAATACATATATAAAAAAAAGTTAATTTAAATAGGTTTAACCTATTTTCACTTAATTTTATCTAACTTAACCTAACTTATGTAAAGAAAATAAATATTTGGACAAGAATCACAGTTTCGAGATTCTAATTTCTTACTTAGTAAAATCCTTAAGCGACTTTTACTAATCTTAATATTAATATTCAATACTTAAGTAAATCTGTATTACTTTATTCATTTCGCATTTGTTATATATAAAATTGAAAATCTCAATATACATAACCTAACCTTCTGTCAATTAACAACAACTAACCTCACCTAACCTAACCTACTGCATTCATATATCTTGGAATAACATTTTATTAAATTTTAAAGAAAATAATACTAAATATGAAGTAAATAAAGTTGTGAACAACTGTTGACATCTCTTGTCAAAAGAAAGAGGAAACCTACAAAGCCACGTCCAATGATAAATTGAGAAATATTATATGAAAAAAAAATCTTAATAATAACTTCGAAAGTCCAACTGGGTTTATCTAATTTTAATCTCTCGCATAAACGTGAACACTTGTTTTCGTGGCAGACACTATATTTTTTTCCTTCTTCCTCCTCATAAAGGAATGTTATAGGTCGCAGAGAAAAGAGAACCATTGTAGTTAATCCGCCACTGATTCATTCTTTGTCATAACATAAAATAATTTAAATGGGATAAACGTATGCATAGCATTTACATAAATTTGCCGCAAAGCAGCGGCAACAAAGATTTATAAAATCAAAAAACGAGGAGATGGAAGAAATAAAAAAAAATAAGAGTTGTCACAATATTTGTGCGAATCTTTTTTTCGAAAATTTACGATTCGCTGATTCTAAGGTTCCGACGAAATTATTGCTGGTATAAATCTATGGATTCTGTGCATTTGCATTTCCGAATGGATGCATGAATTTGTTTTGCATATTTTTAAATAATAAAAAAGCAGGTGAATTCAATAACATATATAAAATTAATTGAAATGCAGAAATAATATTATAAGAAATTTTTGCAAATACTGTAGTATTTTCTATCATTTCTTGCATTATATCAATATACTTGAGATTTTATTCTGAGTTGATGTTTCATTGATAAGTTGTAAATATTTGTGTTTTGCTATTATTGTAATTTGTTAAAGTTTATAATATTTTAATTGGATTGTGAAAAGAATATGGGATGATGTTTGAGGTGTTGAAAAATTTGATTTAACTATGACTTCGAAAGAATGTTAGATGAAGCGTGCAAACTGAAAAGGGTTGAGTAGGATAAGATAGCAAAAGAATAAAAAGAAAAAGTGATGGGAGGAGGAGGAAGCAGTAGCGAAATGTTAGATTGGTGGAAAGGAATATGGTTTTTCTTTTGTGGTTTAAGAGTTGTGCGAGAGTTGGTGGCGGCGTGAGACAGTATTCTTCTATTTCAATATCCCCGTATTATTCGATTCGGAAAATATTCGAGCGGATGCAGTTATTCGGGGAATAATTCGATGAGAGTCCGTCGGAGGTGGAGGCGAGGAATGCGCGCCGCCTCCGGTAAGGGGGGTTGGTGGTGGAGAGAGGAGGGTTGGAAGGCATCGCGAGCTGTCGGGCCGACGGACAAAGTGTCCGTTCTACCGGAAGCAACTTTGATCTTGAAACGAAATTGCAATTTTCAAACGGTCACCGCAACGCATCGGCCCGAATATTATATTGAAAGGCATTATGGGATATTTAATTCGAAATTTTCAATTTGACCTACCCCGAGAGCCAAAGGCCGATTCCGGAGGAGAAACATTCTTTTGAATACTCGATGCCCTCACTTCATCCCTCTCTTTCTCTCGCTCACTCTCACGCTATTCTCTTTCACAACTTTTCTCTCTTATCCTTAACCTTTTGTTCGTCATTCTTTCTGAAGGATGCAGGGGCGGTGGGTGAAGAAAAGGGGGTTAGCAATTAGACGGTTCTTCGTAGGAGGAGGTTATGCGGTTAGGATGGGACATTAATGCCGAGTAGCCATTATGACGCCCTTCGAGCAGGGCCTTATTTCAATGATTGTCAACCGCAATGCCATCACCCCCTTTACTTGTGTGTGGTGGCAGTTATCACAAATCCAAGTCGAGGGTGTTTATGACAAAAACAACTAAACATTAATTTCTTTATGTCCTCAACCAAAGACACCAAGAAAACAGGAAATCTACACATCTCAAACATTAATGCAGTTTCTTAAGGAATAAAATAACACTTTTTATTCATTAACATTTCCTTTTTGTTATTGTTAGTCTAAATTAATGTTTAGTGAGTAATTTGACTAGACTTTTTTAGTAAATTTTATTTTGAAAT
>NW_017099502.1:0-1881 GCF_001412225.1 Nicrophorus vespilloides
TATCACACCCTATATTATGTATTATTTAAATTTTATAAATAAATGATGATGCAATGATGACTAGTCAATTTGTAATAAAATATAGCTTAAATCATTACAATGCAACAGTTTATGTTACCGATCAATATAATATGATATTCATTGTAAATAATCTTTTTAGAAAAAAAATGATGGCGATTGACGAGAATTGAAGTAATTACGAGAATTATTAAAGTTAATAGTAAATTGCTTTATGACTATGTTAAATGTCAGTGAAATATTGTGTAAATATTAATCAAATGCAACAACAAAATAAATTGTATTGCTATCAATAGACTTATAAATTAAAATTATAATTGTCTGATAAAGTAGTTCATACTGCAACATAATGTACGCTAGATTATAAATAATAGTGAGTATAATCACACATTAGAGCGTAGTAACATCGACAGTTGTAATAAAGTGTAACCATGGTAATTTTCCTTACTTAAAGAAAAATAAGTATTCAATTTTAATTTATTTTTTTTTGCTTAATAATTCACATAATTCTAAATCATGAATCAATAATTTCAAGTTATTGAAATCAAAATTTTACTTGTATTGTCGTGTCCCGAGATTAAGAATCTCTAGACTCTGTGGATTATCTAGGAAGTTATGTCTTAGATGGATTTATGAATATTAAATGCAATATTCTTAATTAGTTTTTATCATACACATCAGAGTTTTTATTGGGAAGTCAACTATACAATAGTTAATCTCATGGATTATTAACTAAAAGTTACATTGTCTTCTTAAGTTAATAATTACGATGCAAGGGTTCTTCACTAGACTCTCCAAGAAAGACCATGTTTACACTTCAACCCTCCTAATAAATACCAAATAAGGGTAAATAATCTTACAATTGTTTAGGGACGTGAATTGTGGATGGCATAGTTTTTATAGTTAACTGCACAAGTTATTCCTTTTAAGAACGTTGCATAAATGATTTGTAAAAACTAGCAAAGTAGTTGTCGTTGTGGAGTTCTGGTGGGTTTTATAGAAGAGTTTAGATTAAAGTCAGTGTACTTAATCGTATTTGTTTAACACTTAGTATTGATGCAAAATAATTTCTAAACGTTTCATAAAAATAATTTAGATTGGATTTTTTTTTATAATTTAGAACATACATAAATTACATAGTTTTCTAAATAAGACTACAATTTTTGATTGATTATAATTTCTTATTAATTTATTTGTCTTTAATTATACCAATAATAATTTATTAAAAAAAAATCGATTACTTGTTTAAATAAATATTCTTAAGAACGTTGCATAAATGATTTGTAAAAACTAGCAAAGTAATTGTTGAGGAGTTCTGGTTGGTTTTATGGAAGAGTCTAGATTAAAGTCAGTGTACTTAATCGTATTTATTTAACACTTAGTATTAATGCAAAATAATTTGTAAACGTTTCATAAAAATAATTTCATCCGTTTTAGATTGGATTTTTTTTTTATAATTTAGAACATACATAAATTACATATTGTTCTAAATAAGACTACAATTTTTGATTGATTGTAATTTCTTATTAATTTATTTGTCTTTAATTATACCAATAATAATTTATTAAAAAAAAATCGATTACTTGATTAAATAAATATTCTTAAGAACGTTGCATAAATGATTTGTAAAAACTAGTAAAGTAGTTGTCGTTGTGGAGTTCTGATGGGTTTTATAGAAGAGTTTAGATT
Source organism: Nicrophorus vespilloides (assembly GCF_001412225.1). Lineage (NCBI taxonomy): Eukaryota > Metazoa > Arthropoda > Insecta > Coleoptera > Silphidae > Nicrophorus > Nicrophorus vespilloides. Next base: position 1,708 of record NW_017099502.1, read on the forward strand.
AAAGTCAGTATACTTAATCGTATTTATTTAACACTTAGTATTGATGCAAAATAATTTCTAAACGTTTCATAAAAATAATTTAGAATGGATTTTTTTTTATAATTTAGAACATACATAAATTACATAGTTTTCTAAATAAGACTACAATTTTTGATTGATTGTAATTTCTTATTA
>NW_017099503.1:0-2246 GCF_001412225.1 Nicrophorus vespilloides
TTTATTTTCTAAACACATATGTTATGATCATGGGTTATTTGAAGTTTAATAAGAAATAAATAATGTTTTTTTTTTCTTATTTTAATTTTAATTTATTTACAAAAATATACAATTACAATTAAACAACAGGTTATAAATTTTTCTAAAATTGCAAGATTATTATTTTAAAGTATTTTCTTATTTATTTTGGTGCAGTTTCTGCGCGATCCTTGTTGATCTTCTTTTTTGCAGGTTCTTCATTGCTCTTTCTCTTAGACACTTGCACTTGTCGCAGAATCCGCAAAGATCTTCTGTTTATGGATGGACGAGCGCGTACTTTTTTTAACATTCTCTTCAATGATTCTCAGACTCTGAGCATTCCGTTCAAAACCAATTCAACATTTTGAATGCTCAAGGCAAAATCGTCTTGGACATTGAGATTTTGAACAATGCACTCATCTTTGATGAATCTCAAATGGATTTAAGCTCACGTTTTTCTCGTTCGTCTCTTCATCAATGTACAGTGCATCCTCGATTCAACTCCATCAAAAATCAAGTAATTTGTAGCTAATATAACTTGAAGTTCTTCAATTTATTTATAATAAATTACAGCGTTCATCATGATACATACTAGCTGTGATTGTCAGTGAGTAAACAGTGAAAGTAATGAACTTCTCGATAGCGCTCGCTTTTATACTACCTAGTCCAAGCGTACTCGGATAGTTCGCAAATTATTGCTATCAATAAACATTTTGCAGTGAGGCCAAACTTCTCAAGTGAAGAATGGAAGCAAAAATACCCATGATTCGCACATATGAATGTAATAACTCTAATTAAATTTAGATATGTGGCTTTCCAATTCCAGCCTAATCCAAATTTCGTGACAATTGTCATTTTGCTATATTAATCTATCAAAGTTGAAATAACACCTTTTTAAGACCACGAAAATGCACCGTACATATGAATATAAATACTTATAGAATATAAATAATTATAGTTAGATATTTAGACTTTCCTTTGAGTCTATTACGACATTTGTGCCTATCGCAATTTGCCAATAGTTTTTTTTTTTATTAACTTTTGATTTTTTATTGTGATTATTAATTGAATAATTATAAAATTTTCATTTAACAAATTTTTTATTTAACGACAGTTTTGACAACACTTTGATGATATTATCAAAAATCTGAAAAATAGATATTTTCAATGATTTACAATAAAAACTGTAAATATTTGAACTGTGAATATATTTTTATGAAATATTGAATAATTTGTTATGACGAAAGACCAAGTTATGTGGGTGTACAATAAACTATATTCGACTATATTTATATTTAACAACAATAATAAAATTATATTTTTCACTTTATATTCAACTAACTTTTAACTCATATTAATTCTTTTTTCCATACTTATCTTCTTGAAGCCAAGCGTTCCTTTTTTCAGCGCACGGTGTTGCCACGCGTTTCTTGTAAAATAATTCACCAATCATCATAGAAAAAGTGATTGTATTGAGCATTTGCAAAAGAATTTAATAATTTAATTAATTTTCTAAACACATATGTTATGATCATGGGTTATTTGAAGTTTAATAAGAAATAACTAATGTTTTTCTTCTATTTTAATTTTTATTAACGTTTGATTTCTTATTATTATTATTAATTGAATTATTGAAAATTTGCAGTTAACAAATGTTTCATTTCTTGACAGTTTTAGAAACACTTTTGTTTTAGTAATATTTTTTAATAAATCATTGTGATATATCAAATTAATTAATTTTTTAACTATCATTTTTATTATTGAAAAACAATTCAATTATTTTCTTTTTGATATTATCAAAAAAATTGTTAATATTTGATTAAATATTTATCAATTGAATTATTGAAAATGTTCAGTTTTAAAATATATTATTTCGTGTATTATTATTATTATTAATTGAATATTGAAAATTTGCAGTTAACAAATGTTTCATTTCTTGACAGTTTTAGAGAACACTTTTGTTTTAGTAAATTCATATTATTTATTAATTTCTATCATTTTTATTATTGAAAAACACTTCAATTATTTTCTTTTTGATATTATCAAAAAAATTGTTAATATTTGATTAAATATTTATCAATTGAATTATTGAAAATGTTCAGTTTTAAAATATATTATTTCGTGTATTATTATTATTAATTATTAATTGAAAATTTCAGTTAACAAATGTTTCACAGTTTTAGACAACACTTTTGTTTTAGTAAATTCATATTATTTATTAATTTGTA
>NW_017099504.1:0-1609 GCF_001412225.1 Nicrophorus vespilloides
TTGCTGTAATACACGTTCAAAGTTGACAAATAAAAATTAAAATGCTCGAAAAAGCAGTGTTTTTCACATTTCATTATTTTCTCGAAAACTATAATACATAGAACGAATCCAAAAGATGCATATGAAAGCTGAATGTTTGGGGAATCTAACTAGTATCGATATATTACGGTGGTTTTATCCGTTTGGCTGTAATTCGTGTTCAAAGTTTAAAAAATGCGTACATTTTTATTTTTTTCAAAATTTGGACACTTGAAACCACATAACTCCATATATGACATTTGGTAACGTGTACTATTCTTGCGATTTGACTAGCGAGAAGATTTGGAATTAAGAGCAATGAAATTTAATATTTAACAACTATTAATCCATTGGTCATGCGCGGAATATTTTTTCAATAACAGTATGTATTTCTACTAGATTAATCATAAGTTAATGCAGCCTAGTTTCATTATTTTGTGTGTCACCATGATGTTCTCAATCGAAGACAGATTCGTTTCAAGTACCCGTAAGCTTAATACTAAATTACAGCAACACAGGGAATATATTGTTCAAAGAGGTGTAGAAAAACAATTCGCATTAAACGATCAAAGTAAGGAATCAATTGCGTTGGAGAAGAATGAACCCTGGCTAACCAAAAATATTAATATCGAAATAGAAACATGGACACTTTTAGTTAAAGAAATGGAAAATATTATGACCGCTTTACATTTATACAAGATTGTAATCATCGACAGATACACAGATCAACCTGTTAAAGGTCCGAATGGAATAACAAAAATATGTATAGATAAGATAAATTTGACACTTACATTGGGCATATCAATGCAAGAGCTTGTTGTTCGTGCTTATTCCCTTATAAAAAAAAGTATACATATCACACTTTCGTTGCTGATATGGTCAGTCAAGATAAATTGTTTCAAGTGTTCGAGAAAAAATATGGAAAACTATTAAATTATTGGATAGCGATATTTAGGAAGAATGAGTATAAATTACAATATTGTTTTATTTAATTTTTTATTCAAAATATTTCATAAAAATTTTCAATAATATTTAACATTTATTTATCTGTAAATTAATAAATACAATTATTTAATAAGATACAATTTTTATTTTCTTTGTTAAATTCCTTTTAATTTATATAGGGATTTTACTTTTGGGGAGGGTAGCGATAAAGGCGCACATTATACCGTGGTTGTTGTCTGCCTATATTATTGTATTTCTGTCCTATTTTATAAAATCTTAACACTTAGTGTTCAAAAATATAAAGAAGATATAATTACTAGACTTCCCGTCTTACGATGAGGAATTCATGTTGCAGAATGATACAAAAATAGATTTTCATGTTTCTAAAACAAAAATAATATGGGCATGAACTAATTATTGCCGAATTGCAACAAAGGAAACAACAAACATAGAGTCAATAAATAACACTGCAACATAGGCAACCAAGTTTCTTTTACATAGTTTTTTGATAAACTTCCCCAGTGGAAGTTTTTACCATTATATTCAATTTGTTGGTTGGTCTACAAGACGGCAGATTAACTTCAGTTATTGATGTTCTGCAATTCCACTATTCCCTTTGTCTGTGTTTTAGCCGTTTGGCTGTAAT
>NW_017099505.1:0-2019 GCF_001412225.1 Nicrophorus vespilloides
AACTTTCCTAGTTTTTGAGAAAAATTCTAAACATTTATACTCAAGTCATTCTTTACATTTTTAGTTTGAATAAATAAGAAAATTGCGTTGATACATCAATGAATGAATGAAAGTAAAACAATAGAAAAAGCAATGGTAATACGATTCCACTGCAATAAATTTTCATTTTTTTTATTTGGAAAAAAAAGAAAAGCAAAAGTTGCATTTCCAAATCTATTGAGCCGTAACATTCTAATCCGTCCGTTCGCATGGAAACAACAACTCAACTCACAAATAAATCATAAAATCTGGACCAGATTTCACTTTCGCCCGTTTGGAATTGCATCATTATTGCAGGACGAACGAATGCAACGAACAAAATAACAATAATGAACGTAATAGCTGATGCAAGTCCGAAAATGAATGAGAGAAACCCAAATCAATTGATTGTAAAGATGATGATGAAGAGTGGTACGTACATGACATACATAGAGAGAAACGTGTTTCTTCTCTTAACTATGCATTATTGCGAGAAATTAAATGTTTACAATTACGACAAGTTTGAGAAGAAATAATTTATAAAGTACGTATGAAATTGTATTATATATTTTGTTTTTTTTTGCGTTACGTGTGATCGTGTGAATTGAATACACGAGGAACGACGGAGATCCGCAATACATAAGCAAATGGAAAGCCAATTTAGTTTTGTAGTTTAGTTGTTTAGCATTTTAAGGTCAGACGAATTAAAAGACGCGCGTCGATATCAGCAAGAAACCCGAAACGGATAAATCAAAATGTTTATATCGTATCGATCGATTATGCACATCTTTCACCTCAGAAACACAACAAACACATGCACTTTGTGTGCCAATTTTCTCTGTAACGTCGGAGGATGGAGGAGATGAGAGGACTATGGGGCACTAGGCCTGGAATACTTATGGATTCGTTGCCGTTCTAAAACCTGATTAGAATCAGCCGTGCGCAGAATTTCCATACGAAATTCCGTAGTACGACCAAAGCAGGACATTAACTATAAAGGATATCAATAAAAGTGTACAGTTTTCTCAAGTCTTTAGTTAAAGAATTAAAAATTTCAATTCATTCATTAGTCAAAGAAGATTAGAATTAAAACAGTGCTTTTTCTGTGTTATAAATGTTACAATCATCAATTTAACTCCAACTGTCCCATACTTTAATGGGACAAATGGAAACAATACTTTTCAGGACTCGCTTCGTTCGCCCATCAAATTTAATACCATGTTATAATCATCTCTTAAGTAAATAAAAAGTTTATATTCACTAAACTTTGATGGGCGAACGTAGTGAGTCCTGAAAAGCAACTGTAGTCATCATACTTTAATGGGACAAATGGAAACAGTACTTTTCAGGACTCGCTTCGCTCGCCTATCAACTTCAATTCCATGTTATAATCACCACTTAAGTAAATAAGAAGTTTACATTTACTGAACTTTGATGGGCGAACGTAGTGAGTCCTGAAAGACAACTGTAGCCATCAACACTGTACTCGGATAGGAATCCATTTTGAATTATATGTGTCAAAAAGACAGGTTAGGTTATGATCAATAATCAATTATGTCAATTCTGCTGGAGTAGATGTCAATTTTGAATGTCAAAAAGAAAGGTTAAGTTAGCATAGTTCATTTATGTCAACCTGTCAAAGACAAAAGTATGGATAAGTTGGGTTAAGTAAAAACTGTTAAAACTGTAGTGAAATTGAAACTAATTAAATTTTATTTTGAGACATCAAAATTAAAAGATCATTAACATTGTTAAACGTGTTTACAGTATGAATATTTAACGCTACAAAGTAAAATTAAATATTGATTGATTTAAACAAATATTAACCACAATTATGATAGTAAAATTTTGAAAAATATTGTAAATGATGATTGATTTGTAAGCAATTAATTTTATGAATTCTAAAATTTTAATTTAAAATATACAAAAAAAAAATGCAATTGAAAATTTTGTTGGAATACTTAAAACAAATATATACAAATAATATTACATAATGTGAAT
>NW_017099505.1:2035-3907 GCF_001412225.1 Nicrophorus vespilloides
GTTTCCTGCAATTAAAAACAGTCTGATCAGTTTTATGCAACACTTTCGATTCGATTTGAATTAAAGTAAAAGTTTGACTTCTTGTGCGTTTAGTTTCCAAAAATATTGTAAGAAAGAGAAAAAAAATGTATTTACATTTAGATTAAAGATTTACGTAATTTCAATACAAGTATTATCAACAGTTCAAATGACTTAAACCACTTTTAAATAATTTTTGAAACAGTTGCCTTTTTTCATTGTTAAATTAACAAGTAATCTTCTGAGTTTCTTTCAAATATTATAAAAAGAAACGGTAATTTTACTTGGCAAGTATCAAGTAACATTGACAGTCACGATTTCTACTCAAAACTGACAAAAAAAAAGAGATATAAAAATACAAATAAATAGAGCGCAAACGTTGGCAACCAGAAAATACGGCCACGTTCGGAAATAAATTTTTCCCAAAGCTGAAATAGATGAAAAAAGAAACGTAAACACACAAAATCCCTCCGGTGAATACAACGAAAATCCCAGCCGTTCGGATTTCATTTTAATTCTTCGCTTTCGAGCTTCAAAAAAATCACAATTTACGCCATCTGTCAAGTATGATGGAATATGGAGATTGATGATCGAAGATATTTATTAGGATTAATAATGAAATAAATACAAATGAATGGAATTTTAACTAAGTAAGAATTGAATTGAAAAATAAAACAATGGCAGTTAACAAAGTATTGAAAGCATTTGTTTTTAACTACTTGATAGGAGATTAGTAATCGATAAAGATGAGATTAACGGAGAGAACCATTAACTACTCCCTTGGTAGTTGGATCGAATTGATTTGATTAGAAATGTGAACAGTTCGGGCACGATTTCGATTTGCCCGAGATCCGATTAGACTGATAATCCAATTAATAAATCCATCCTCCTTTCCAATTCGTGGTGAAAGTGCGCACCGAATCTATTATGGATCTAATACTAAAGCCGAAGATACGATACGAAAGTCGCCCAATTTTATACGAGAGTGGTGACATTTGCGCAGAAAATTAGACCAAAAATCAATTCAAGCACATGTCTTTCAGGCATCATAAATTACAGTAATTTTTAAATATTGTAGTTAATGAACAATGTGAATTTCATGATGGGCGAGCGATAAATTTGGATTATGGGCTAGGGAAGCGAGTCCTGATAAGCTGCAGTATTTATCAGAACTTACTACACATTAATGAAAACTGATCCTTTTCAGGACTCGCTTCATTCGCTAATCATTCAAATTTATTAAGTTAACTATAAGCTTTATGTAGGAAGTACACTTGGTATTTATAGAAAAGTTGATGGGCGAACGAAGTGAGTCCTGAAAAGGATCAGTTTTCATAAATTTGTAACAAGTTCTAAAGAATACTGCAGCCTTTCAGGACTCGCTTCCCTAGCCCATAATCCAAATTTATTAAGTAAACTATAAGATTTAGGTAGGAAGTACACTTGGTACTTATTGAAAAGCTGATGGACGAGTGGAGTGAGTCCTGAAAATGCTCAGTTTTCCTGAATTTGAAGCGAATTTTGAAGAATACTGCAGCCTTTCAGGACTCGCTTCGCTCGCCCATCATACACATTTATTAAGTTAACTATAAGGTTTAGGTAAGAGCTATACTTCGTATTTATGGAAAAGATGATGGGCGAGTGGAGTGAGTCCTGAAAATGATCAGTATTTGAAGCGAATTTTGAAGAATACTGCTGCCTTTCAGGACTCGCTTCGCTCGCCCATCATACACATTTATTAAGTTAACTATAAACTTTAGATAAAAGTTATTCTTCGTATTTATGGAAAAACTGATGGGCGAGTGGAGTGTGTCCTGAAAATGCTCAGTTTTCCTGAATTTGAAGAGAATTTTG
>NW_017099506.1:0-825 GCF_001412225.1 Nicrophorus vespilloides
CTCGTAGATATACATACATATAAATATTTTTCCAATTCCGAACGGTGGTTCAGTAGAAAGTAGATTATTATGCGATCACTACACGTGGTTCTAGTCTTTAAGATAAGAACGTTTCAATCGCTATAGGCACGATAAATATGTTTATAAATAATATGTGTATATAATATTAAATTCGTATAAATATATATAGATATATATATATCTATCTATCGGAGATTGTAGATATGGCTGCAGTTGATAACGAATCGACTGTGCCTCAGTGGAAGAAGGATCTGATAATGCGTCGGGCATCCAGTATTGGTGGAGGAGAACAGCTGTCGAGCGTACTTCTGGTGCTTCAGCGATTGCCGCTTCGGTCTCGGTCGGCTGTGCAGGCCATCAACCTACTGCGACTCCTCCGAGGAGCTGCAGTACGGCCCCGGCATCGTCAGCAAGCTTAAGAATAGGCTAAGATTGCATATGAGGAAGGCGGCCTACCACCCAATTGAGGAGGAAAACAAGCATAAGTTCCGCAGCAACCAGTTGTTCGAATCAGCAGAAAACAAGTACACAAGTCGCGTTAACCGCCCGAAAGGGCCAGCCCCAGTCGTGAAGCAGGTGAAGAAATTCTTCGAGACACGACCGGAGCGCCCCACTAAGCTTCCTCTACATACCGGTGATGTAGCCGCTAAAGTGGCCAACTTCAAGAGCATCATCACGAAGGAATTTACGAAGCCGACACTCAAGCAGAAGCCGCAGGCGGACAAGAGAAAACCTCCGCCTCCAGATCGTTTGCCCATCACGCGGCGTCGATGGTTTCCGCAACAGGCCGACCTGGAGGATCAG
>NW_017099506.1:837-2733 GCF_001412225.1 Nicrophorus vespilloides
GAAAATCGAAAAACCTAAAGTAAGTTACATTCCAGTAGACACTATTTTCTTTGGTTTTTCTCCGGGTCTTGAGCCGCGCGATCTAAGGGCTGCGTTTTCTGTGGCGTTACGACTTGGGGAGGGTGGTTTTTTTTTCGTTTTTGGGGTTGATTTGCTTCTCGAGGAATCGAATTTTTCGAAAGTTTTCAGATTTAGTGAGTCGTTTAAAAATCAAGTGTGTGTAGAAAAAAATTGTATTTCAGGCGCTATCGCACTGATAGCGCGCTCGAGTTTTTATGCTGACGTAGTTGTGACGCGGTATTATTTGCGACGTAGAGTTAGCTGCTCTGCGACGACTCGGCTATCGGCCGATCGATTGACGGTGCGTTTTGTCGCGCGGTCCGGTCCGTCCTCCCCACCGATCAAGCCCCTGAAATTCATTTCATCCCCTTTGTTATTTGCACTCATATTATTATTTACCTTCTCTGGTACGCGCACATGCTTACGGGTTATTAGTAAAGTGATTTAAGTTTATTGTGGTCAGTTAATGATGTGATTGGATTTATCAGTGCTGCGATCTTTGATTTTTTGTGCCACCGTGGGGTGCTGCTTCGCCCGTCTGCGTGTATGTGTGTGGGAGGCGTGCATGAGCTTGGATTGTAAGGTAGGTGGAAATTTATTTCCACGCCACAATAAGTGGGATTAATTGACGCGGGATTTATTACGATCGGAGTTACGTAATACGTGATTTATATTGTAAGGGGTCTCGAGCACGTGCTCCCCTCGGGGTGCCTATAGATGTGTGATTTCATTTCATTTCCGTTTATTGGGTTGAATTTTTCTTATTTAGTTTTATTTTTTCGTTGCACAATCGGCATTATAGGTTCTTTCTTTTGGTCATTTTCTTGGGTTTTCTCCGGGTCTCAGTCTGTGGGGCTGCGTTTTTGCTCGGTGTCGCGATCTGTGGGGGATGTTTTGCTATTCGTGGAATATTAATTCACGAAAGTTTTGAGATTTAGCGAGCCGCTTTAAAATCAAACGTGTGTATAAAAAAATTGTGTTTTTCGCGCTATCTTGCTGATAGTGCGCTTGAGGTTTTATGCCGCGGATAAGGCGCCGATAAATTGTGACGCGTTGGTTTTTGTTTGCGCGCGGAGTCAGCTGCTCCGGACGACTTGGTTATCTATCAGCCACGTGATCTTGAACTTCGGTTCTAACGGTGCGTTTTTTGCCTCTGTCGCGGGACTTGGAGAAATTCTTGCGCGATCCGGTCCGCCTTCGCGAGGTCTTGGCCAGGGCGGCTTGCAGACCACTGATCAAGCCCCCCTTAGTTTGTTTTTCTATTCATATAGATTAAATTTATTTCGTAATTGATTCTTAATAATTAGTCATCAAGGGGGGGATTAAAGTCATTAATTTGCTTAGTGAAACTCGTCGCACTCACCTTGGTCAACAGGAACGCGTATTCCTTCCGTCATTTGTCTTTTGTTTATTTGCTTGCTTAACCGCTGGTGTCGCCTACGGTCGCTTTACAGAGGATTTGTTTAGTTTCTTTTGTTGCCCTTTGTGCGAGTTGGGAGATTTCTTCGAAACGCATAACTACCACTGAGGGATTTTGCGACTGTACATTGACCCGGAGTTTTATCGATTGTAGTGGTTGCATCATAAGTGGATGTCTAGCTTGACCGGTGGTCAGTACCTAAGGGTCAAGAGTCGTACTGGACGTTCATAACTGCGTACGTTTATGTGCATCTCGGCATTATGCACTTGTATTTGCGTAAATATTTGAATTAGACTTTTAAATTATTTACTTAAATTTTTCATGGATATTTCAGATATAAATCTTAGTAAAGGTACATAAATAAAATTATTAGAACTCATATACTTGTATACATTTATGTTACCTGCCTCTTCATT
>NW_017099507.1:0-13282 GCF_001412225.1 Nicrophorus vespilloides
CAAGTTTTATAATATTGTCAAATGACAGTCAAATTTACTTCAACTAATGACGTTTCTCAAGTTTTATAATATTGTCAAATTTACTTAAACTAATTACGTTTCTTAAGTTTTTAATTTAATTGAATACAAATAAATACATTATTTTTATAAATTTTATATTCGTTGCAGGATTCGATGTGATTAATACGAAGCAGACGTGTTTTTAATCGTCGATCCATAAATAATTCAAGCATGTACATACAATTGTTCGATACATAAAACATGACGAATAGATCTTGTTAATCGAAGATATATTGCGAACGAAATTTCGCGTTGTACGGAATTTAGAAACGAGATGATTGTATTTAATTAAATCGCAGGATTAATTATAGCTCCGGCGCGTGCGGATAATAAATTAGTTCCGTTTCTAATAGAGAAATGCAGATTTATCCGATGCGAAGTGTAACGTTACAAATACAATACGTTATTGGATAGGAGAACGTAGAAACTGATTCGGTTTCGTCAGGATCGTCAGGATCCTTTTCCTCCGAAGATGAAATACCTTGAAATTGTTAAGAAATTTTATTGGATTGTTGTGTACCTGAATATGAATGATTTAGTGCACTCACTTTATGATTTTTGGCGCCGGGGCTTTTTCGGTAAACTGTTCGTAGGAATGTCTATGAAACGAAACGCGAGACGAGATAAACTTGTAACAGTTGAAATCCAGCCGACTCTCCAGAATCTCGTGTTTCAGGGAAGAAGAAAAAAACAGGGAAACGACATGGAAGAACGGTGTCAAAGGTAACACGGACTGTGTGGTGTCGGGTAATAATAATTGCCGTGCAGAATGTCTCTCAAGGTTTCGCAAATACCGCTTCGTTTACGTACATATCCTTCAGCTTTTCTTTCTATAACACAAACAATGTACATTTAATTGTAAGTCTTTTTTTCTTGAGATTATTTTACCTGAATTTGTTTGAACTGCTTATTTGTTGGGTTGTCGCGGAAAAGACGAGAAAGAGGTAAACGCGAACCAAAGTAAGATGCGCGAATCGTAACTTTCTTTTACAGTTATAGGTAGTTTACGTAATTATTGAATGCGTTCCACGCGGAAATCGAATTCGTTTTTCCGCCGTTTTTTTCTCTCCTTTCCCAGAAACTACTGCGTTCATTTTTTTTTACAACGTTATCTAGCATTCATTTATTTACTTTTTCGGCGTAATGGAACGATTTCACTTTTTTTTCCCTCTCATACAGAGTTTTGTTCACAATCCGTGCGTTATCTCTGCCCGATTTCCGTTTCCTCTTGTAATGTTCGATCAGAGGACGAATTTATATAAAAAAAAATGTTTGTTTTCGTGCTTAGTTTCTGCAATATCTGCAAGTGACAGGGAGGGCGTCGTTTCCTGTCAAATCTCCACTTTTAGACATTTCATTTCATTTTGCAAGCATTTAAGAGGTTAATTCTCTGTCGCTAATTTCGAACATCCTCCTCGCTATTATTGTGTTCCTGTCGCTGCCTTGAATTCGTTTTGGGTGGTTTGTTTGTTTGTTGGTAATTAACGATCGGGGATAATCTCTCGATTTTTGCACGACTTGTTGAGCACACACGACGTGCATTACGTAGCCTTCGACACGCAACGTGCAATTAGAGGAAAACCTCATCATCATCTTCGTTTCAATGTTTTTTTCCCCTCTTCTACTTCTTCATATTACTTATCACAACCATTGCCATTCCTACAACACCTTTCGTTATTTGTAATAAATCTATTAACAGTTTTGCGATGTCCGAGATTTCGCGTCATGAATTAAAGCTAAGAATCATCGGACGTAATGTCATCAGGTGAAATGAAATTGACATTTTTGACAAGTTCATTTTGACGTATGTCACTCGGGTCACGTAATGATTAATTGTGTGTGCAGTGCACATGGACTAACTAAACATTTGTCTTGTGCGTATGTAAAGAAACCCGATACGAAGAGAATCTTATTTCTGTTTGACGTCAAAGAGTTCCTTTCTTTCGCTCGAAAAAAAAAAACTAATTTAAACTAAAGCATTTTTCAACAACAAAAAAAAAATGTAACTGAAAATTGAATTCTTCATAATTGTAAAAATCATTGTTGCTTAACGTATGCTTTTCTCATTATATTGATAATCGTAAAATCCAATTTGATCGAACCAATTTCCTAACAGTCTTCGATGTGTTTTCCGCGAGGTTCGGAAACCTATCGCAATCAATTTATTTGCTAATTAATCGTACGTACGTGCGTGTAATTGCCGCCGGGGCTACGGGAATAATTCGTAATTTATTTATTTTTTTTAGTTTCGTACGCAATTTTCCGAACTTTCACTTTTTCGTGTCAAATTGGCCGAAGAAGTAGAAACGTAGAAGTAGAGTTGTAATATTTTTTCTGTTCTATTTGGTCTAATTATAGACTTAATGATGGCACGTTTAGATTTTTCTTTTCTTTTCACGAGTTTGATCGAATCAAAGTAATTGGGAGCGAGTTACTGTCACATTTCTAATGTTTTGACATTTGAATTCAATGTCATTTAACTTGACGTGTGGTTGTTAATTGTTTTATATTGACATTTATCAATTGGAATTACGTTAATTATAAAACGTACACATTAAACGTTACTCGTCAATTATCGCGTAGCCAATTTTGACGTTTATGCATGTCAATGTTAAACAAATGGTGACGTAAATCAAGTGAAACGGGATTAGTTCGAATGGTGGTATCGGATTGCAAGGAATGATGACCATGTTATGTAAACAACTGTCAATGTGAATGATTTTTTCGACATGGGTTTCGTTCTTGTGCAATACGTGGAAGCAGAGTAAAACAAGACTATGTTGATGCTGCCATGCAGTCTCTTCTCGCACAATAACTTGTCTGCCACATGTTAGTCGTGCGGTTTTTTCTCCACTTTGGAAAGAAAATGGGGCATTCCCTCTGCACCAATAATTCTACATGTGTTTAACACCCTCGGGGTCGAACGCGGATCGAGCAAGTGTTCCAACAAAAGCGAAACCCGATATTACCTCAACCTCCTCCTCCTTCTTCACGTTCTTTTGTGGAGATCTTCCCAAAGAAAAGAAGGAACAAATATTGACCCATAGGGCCTGATCCACCACTAGGTTGGTTGTTGGACCAAGAGAGAGCGAGAGATCTTCTACTTAATTGTCACGTAACCCACTGTTATTTCAGGGATTTAGTGGGGTCATAATCTCGTACACTTTACGAGCGTCTCCCCGATGGTTTTGTTTTTCCAACCGCCCGGATAAATCAGACGCGGCGGAGAGCACCACGTGAAATTATAAATAACGAGAGCTAAATGCATGTCATGATTTGTTGGTAAGTGCATATGAATCCATGGAGAGGGTGAACGCTTTTAATTTCTACTTTGTGCGTCGTCTCCACCTCTTTGTAACGGAACGAAGTAGGAGATTACATTTCCTCTTTTCTGGCGACCAAAAGGACACCGACAGGTATAAATAATTCCACGCTCACGGCTCATGACGACGTTTTTAAGGTGATGCATGGATGTAGGTTCCATCCGGCTCTTTAAATTTATCGCATACTGATCTTCAACAAAAAAAAAGTAAATACCCAATTAATTACAACTATTAACAAATAAATGCACACGCTTTCGCGGTGTCCGTATAATGCGCTTACTTACCGCTGCGGCCTGAAACGATTCATCGAATCATCCTTTACTCTTTTCTTTCTTATGTTATTGTGTCTTCGTCGCCCAGGCAGACGAAAGAACAGCTGTTTCTTATTCCAGTTACGTGATCGCTGCAACGTACGCCCCGAGGGCTCGTGCATACTTACAATAACACAAATATTTGAGCTTCCTCCGATCGATTTGTTCTTTCTTATCGCCAGAAACAACAGAAATGCTCCTTTTTCGATCGTTAACCTAAACAATCAATCATCATTATCTAACAGTTCAAAGAACACAATTTTCGCAACTCACCTTCTTTCCATGATCTTAATCAGGTGTTAATTGCACATGTAATCAAATTTTTTTTTTGAATCAATTGAATGCGGATGCTTACGAAGGAATGGAAGACGTGTTGTTGTTTCAAACAAGAAGAATGTAATCTTTATGGAAAACAATGCGAGTAAGTAGCTGTTTGATAATCATCGGAACGTAATGGCCATTTCCGGTAATCGTTGCCTCGTGGCGCCTGCCGGATAATTTCGGAGATAACTTCTTTTCCATTCTTTCTACGAGCGTTTTTTTTTTTTTGGAATGCGGTTTCCTCGTGTTCCTCCTTCAACTTTAGCACGGAAAAGAAACGTTAAAGTTGGCACAGAGATACGAGAGCGTAGGATAATACGGCTACTGGTCGCGTTTCGCAACGCAGATATTCGTTTTCCTTCCCTCGGCGAAAAGGTCAAACGAAACCGCGGCGGTATTAAGTTTTCGCGGAGAAACATGCACCGGGGTTTCCTCATCTCTGCATGCATCGAGTGCACATAATGGACATGTTGCTTGCATGTAACGTCGTGTTCTTGCGTATTATTTATTTCTTTTCTGGCGTTGTTCTCATTTTTCTCTCCTCATTGTCCAGATCCCGTTCCGTGCGTGGCCGTTGTCTCTTTAATTATTGTTTATCGACTGGAAACGGCTGCAATTATATTTCAACGCATTAGAAAGTGAAAGAGAGACAATGTATATTTTGTATTGAATGAATGAATGCGGCGCGCATCTGGACGACGGACGTTCAGCATCCAAAGTCTGCGGAGGAATCGCGCCAATAATGGATCGCTTGTATCCGTTTGGTATTATTCCTTCAATGAACTATGTCGGAGAGACCGCGCGTTTCTGATAACCATATCATATGCTTCTATTTGCTCTTTAGCTACTGCTACTGCCGGATAACCACACATTCTCTGTCATTTTTTCGTCTATCCATTCACATTTAATTGCATTATTCGGTTTTCAATTACCATTGCTTCTCCCTCACTATAGAATTCTTTACATGGGCAAATATTGGTACATATCTGGATATATAAACGAGAAGGTACCATAAATTGCACGCGCTCTCCGCTCATAAATAATGCATTGTGCAATTTCGGAATCGTTGACTTTACGACCGTGTGCTTGCTTTACCAAATGGAAAGTAAAAGGTTCGCGACCGACCGCGGCCAATTCTTCTCACTCCAAAATTTGAAAGAAACAACTCAACGAAATCAAAGAACATTATTACTATATTATGACAGATAAACGTCAAACTTATAGAATTTGACAGTAAACGTTGAAAGAAACAACTCAATCAAATCAAAGAACATTAATACTATATTATGACAAGTAAGCGTCAAACTTATAGAATTTGACAGCAAACGTTGAAAAAAACAACTCAAGCAAATCAAAGAACATTATTACCATATTATGACAGTAAACGTTAAAAGAAACAACTCAACGTAATAAAAAAACATCAATACTATATTATGATAGATAAACGTCAAACTTATAGAATTTGACACTAAACGTAATAAATATAAGAAAATGAAGTTTTTGAATTACCCAAAATTTACAATGACAGATAAACGTCAATGTTATGAAACTTGATAACAAACTGAAATTTATAACAATTCGTTCGCCTCAACGCAATACAAGAATCAAATTGACATAATGAAAGCTGATTTTCAAATCTGGTACTTATTTATATAAGCCGTGCCGTTATTTTTCCTTTCGTTCGCAAACAAGCCATCCGTCCTAAACTAACATTAAAAATTTAATTATGAAGTTTGCGTTCGAACGTTTCCATCTCTTCGTTGGAAACTATTATCGCTGTGTTAACACCCCTTCGCAATTTTCTAAAACGTCAATGTCACTTTGACTTTACTGTATTCTTTTTTTTGTTGTAAAAAAACAATACAAAATATGAAAGATAATTGCAATTTAGAAACGAATGAAACGGTTTTTCCGGAAAACTAATTGCAGCAGCTCCCATTCACGTTATTAGAGCTACACAAGTAGTTTGCATTGAATCGGCGTCGACATATGCAAATTGCGCAATCCGCCAATCGAAAGTGCGACGTTATGAAGTGGCAATTAAAGATCAATTGGATTGCTGCACAGAAACAAAAATATAATGAAGACGCATTGCGCGAAGAAGTAAAAGATAAACAACAACACACAACATCATCAGAATGCCTTCTCTCGCTCGAGCTCTCCACGTGCGTTTTCTAATTTGCTCCAGATACACGATAGCAAATCGCCAATGCAAATCTTTCCCCAGTTTTGTGTCACATCCAACCAATCTCGCCGCCTCCCGTATCCGTTTCTACTCTCGCACCGTTTTCCAATTTATTAAATCCATATTTATTAGTATCTCTTAGTAACTGCGCTAATTGGATCTGTTTGGAAACGTTAACTGGTTTAAGTCTACAATTTGCTAAATACATACGCACACACACATCTCTCAGATTAACTTATCTTCGTTCAAATCATATGCGCAACCCTTGTACGTTTGCTTCTATTTCGTTATCATTGAATTGAGTATATAACATATTAAAGTTGTCTAATTGCCGATATATGTTTACAATGTGAGAATCTGCTAATATTAGATAAACAAATCTGACATACTTATCCAATGAAACATGTATACAACTCTTGATTATCATCCATTGAGTTTATTTTTAATGGAAATAGCACAAGTTTTGAGATTACAATTTCGCTATAATAATTACATATATATATTTTTCAGTTGATTCGATTTGAATTTGTGAAAAAATGTTGAATTCGCTGAAGATAATTAGATTAAGAATGTTCGAAATTGGGTCACAGCATTACGATTCGATTGCTCGATTTTACTGAATCGTTTCTCAAATATACGCAGAGGCGAATCGATTTGCATGGTTATGAATACGAACAATTAATGGACTAGTTTCGAGTCGATTCGAAATTAGCATCCAGCCGATGGTAAAAGAAGCGTGTAATGATTGTGTTTTCCAATTAATATTACTTTACATAAAAGGCACGGTAATTTATCTGTGTGCTACGACAATTTGCATCGTTTCTCTCACATCACTTCACACACACACCTCACATCGAGACTTTTTCGTTAAAATCTCATTGAATTTGCTCTCATCTTTAGCGAACGTGGGCCAAATCCGTTATTGGCACAAGATCTTAGCGCACCGATGATAGATTCATGAAAAAAAAACCTTCTGTGAGGGGAAAGGCCAACGAATATTTGCGTGGTGATGGCCCAAAACGTAAAGTAACGAAGATTCCCAAATTCGTTTTCGCAACGTGACCTTAATATCGCTATGGTATTTACGAAACTAATAAATAACTAATAAATCCGGACACGGGTTCCGGCTCGCAATTCTAATGAATTGTGCCATATTGTTAAGCTCTAATTGTGGTGTTTGCGCGTTGGCTAATAGTTTATTTGTTTTGTTTTTGCAGGTGAACTGATGGTTCTCGTTGGCGGCGAGATGCGCTGGTATCAGCGGAGGGTCACGGTTCGAGGAGGACAGCTGATCCTTGCAGGATGTCCAGGAGAACTGTCCTCGGCATTGCGCATCCCGCTTAGGCAACTCAGTCTGCAGGCTGGACCTTTGCCAAACAGTTTGTCCCTTGTTAAAGGGAAAACCGTATTGCTCACTTTACAGGTAAATAATCAATCAAGATATTGACAGATTTCATATGCATAATTGTTTGATAACATTGACAGTAGAAACGGATTATAAATCTAAGAAACAAGTTCAGAATAAAAGAATCGTGAGGTGGCATCTGCTTGCTGCTTTAAAGTAATGGAAATTCAATGCATGAATGGTTGGGAAATGTTGCTTAACATGTATGAATGTAAATTTAAAAAAACTCTTTAAAGTGTCATCTCTGGCACTTAAGATAATCTCCGATCCACGATTCGCGTTGATTACGATTTCCCCTTTGTTATGACCGCACAATGGTTATTAATTAAAAGAAGCAAACAAGACAATCATCATTTAGGTTTTTCTACTGCAAGAACCATTGACTATCAAGACTATCCCTCGTGCACACTAACCTTTCAAATCTATCAATAATCTCCTCGATTCGCGCTCATTATTCAAATTAGCGATTGCGATATTCATTCCTGCTTCATTTCTATGCATCTACTCTTTGTCTCTCTTTCGATAAATATTTCCTGCAGCTCATCCTCCTCCACCTCCCACAACTTTTACCGCTTCTCTCCGTGGTGATTTGCTAAATCGGAAGATTATGGTGATGATGTTTAAATCGCTTCTTGCGCAACCGTTGAGCATCCTACAAAAGGCGCATTCCTCCCGCATGCCTGATGCAAGGACAACAACAACTGCAACAACAACAAACACAACAGTTTCTTGCGAAATCTACTTCTATATGTTCCATGTTTATATATCTTTACCTGTATCTTATTGTTGCAGACTTCGAACGAGCGTTCTTTCGATCTGTGGGTGAAGACTGTGGCCATAGAGGTGATCCGACAGACGCCCTTGGAGTCGGTCAGGTATTTGGACATTTTCACCTTAACGGAAAACTCGGAGAAGAGAAAGTCCAACCATCCTCTGGAATCGCCACCGCCAACTCCAAGTTGTATAATTTGTCCACCGCCGAACGAACCATCGGACTGCAACAGAAACACAACAGTGATTAACAGAAATCTTTTGCAACCACCCAATGCCAAACCTAGCCCAGCCGTTGACGTTCTCCTGCAAAGGTGTCAGAGCACCGAGAACTATGTTCCCGTCAAGGAGAAGCTCGCACTGTTCGAGAGTCTGTGTCGGATAGGGCGGGTCAACAGCACCGAGGATGTCTCGTTCAAGGTGGACGTCGGCACCAAGAGGGCGCGATCCATGCACGACCTCACCTACTGCTTCTCCACCGCCGGCGTTCGGGAGATGTGCAAGTACTTCGAGACGAAGTTGGACGATGAGCCGGGGTGCGGCGGTCGCAAAAGGTTCATCAACTCTGATTCCAATCTGAGCAAAGTCAAGTTCACGTTCAGCAGAACCCTTCAAGACGTCAGCTACGCGTGATGCCCACTTGCCACCGCTTTCTTCCTTCGCCCTGTACATAAATATCACATCAGAGTAATATATATATTTAGTATTAACGTTTTTCCCTGTACATATAGACCACAACAATTTGTATATTATTTATGTTTTCTGTGTCTTCTTAATTTAGAGATCTTTAGGTTCGTGATAGAATTGATATGCATATATTTTATTATATGAAGTTTAAATTATTTTATCAAAAGCGAGAGAGAGAGATATTTGAATGAGCAAATTTTGTTTAGTTCGTTTCGTTTCATGATAAATCTATTGTTTTAAATAGAATTACCCTATGAAACATAAATATTGTACTATAACTGGAATTAAAGTATATTTATTTATTTTAACAGCTACAAGTTTTAATTCTACATCCCAACAAAATATTCCTCATCCTCACCTCAATTAAACTAATTTAATAAACAAATTTCTTGCAAATGAAACAAAAATATCTTAAATATTTAATGAGAAACAAAGAGATGCAGCCATTTGCAATTTTAAATCATTTGTGACATACAGCGCCATCTATACATAAATAGAGAAACAATTATATCTTACCCATGTGGTACAGAATCACTTACTTATTCGATGTTTTCGTACGAACACACGCGATAATTTTGGTAAAAAATACGCACAAAAGCTCCGGAAATTGAACATTCCCGTGATTCTATTATATTAAGAAATTTATAGCAAATTGACTCATGAGATTTTTTTTGTTTTGTTTATATTTGTATTTTTTTGAACATTCGATTCGAGATCGATGGAGCCCTCTCGTGGAATGCGACGGAACTAAATGACATTAACTATGTATTGGTTTTCAAGTTGCTTCAGTAAACAGAATCGTTTCTTGTCACAGAGTTACAGAATTCTTATCGACTTGAAAAAAAGTTCGATAACTACCACATTATTGATCTGCACTATGGAATCATCTGGATGAATGAGATTTAGTCTAATTGCTGTAGTTTATAAAATTTTCGTTTTAAATTAAAATTTGAAGTACAGTGGAACCTCGCTTAACGAGCATAATATTTATTGATCATAAAAAACACTAAGTTCTCACATTCACACTAAATAAGATTTCAAATAAATTTGTAGAAAAATTCATTTAATTATTTTATATATTTACAATATATACTGATTAATATATAAAATGTTGCTTGTATTTGCATTTGAGAATATTTCAGCATTTTTTTTTTAATTTACAAAAGGTATTCAAAAGAAATAAAGTACCACAAAAATGTTACATCTTTGTTGTTATATAGAAATGTACTTAAGTTATGGAAAAAAAAAGTTACTTGAAACAAGGAATGAAGAAAGTACAGTAAAACGTCGATTAACCGTGGTAAATTAAGATTGATTGATAAATAATAATGATCTCATCTATTGATAAAAGTAAATCATGACAATGATCATTTACAAATCTCCTTGTAAAGTTTGAGTAAGTCAGGTTTATATGTTGTCTTTAATTTTAAGCATAATTCTCGTCACGTTCTCATCAATAAGACGACTTCTCAATTTACATTTCATGTTTGAGAAAGATTGTTCGCATGAATATAAATACAAAAGGAAATATCAGTAAACGCTAGTGTTTTTAACTGATCATATGAGGTGTTAATGAGACTATTCCAGTTGCCAATTTCAACATAAAACGAAGAAAACAGTCTCTGAATTCATGATGAAACCAGTTGAAAAGAGCATTCCTGTTTTCAAACAGTAATTGTTAATATCACAATTATTTTCTTTGGCAATGTTTCAGCAAGATTATTTTTCAAAAACTGAAGAAAAATGTGATAATTTGTTTTCGAATGAAATAACTTTCTCTAACATCAAATCTATAAGCAAATAAAATGTATGTTAATAAGGAAAGCGTATTAAAACGTTTCCTTTTTTATAACGATTTCAACTAAAATTTAACTTTAAATTAAGAGCTTTAGCTATAATGAATTTGATAATCTTGATCACCAATTTCATAAATTTGCAAATTTCATCCGGAAATGTCTGCGCTTCTTAATGAATGATGTACTGACAAACAAGTATCTAGTGATTACTTTTGTTTTTTTTTTAAATAGAAACAAAAGTGGTTATTTTTAGCAGAGCCGCATTCAAGGGGCAAAAGAGTCGCAATTTGCCGACCAGTACAAATTGCTGTTTAGAAAATAATTTTACAAGAAAAACAATAAAAAAAATACAGATCATCTTGAACAATGTTTTTGTATAATATAAATTAACAGTGTTTTTCAATTATCCGTGCCTTCAACGTTCCAAAATTACCATCGAAGAATTGGCGTAATACAGTAATGTTAATTTCGCGAAAAAAAATATATCAGCTTTGTTTAAACTAATTGATTAGTTAGAATAAATGAACAAACTGAAAATATGTCAAATATTTCCAAAAACGTTGGAATATTTCAAGCTCAAATAAAAGTGACCGTTTTATTGTTACGAAGGGTCGAAATTCCAAGAATTGCCAGTACTTATTTCAGCACGAATCTCTGACCCTTCGAAAAAAAGGTTGTAACTCTGCATAGGCGTAGGCATTGTCAAGGCATCAGTTCGAAGCGAGAGCAGCTTTAGTAAGGTTACACTACACGTTCAAGCTCAACGCATTAAATTATTATTTAAGCTCGAAAATGACAAGCCAAATAGTCAAAGGATTGTATTCGCAGTGTCAAGAAACGATCGAGAAATGCTTTTATATCGCAAACAACGATCACAGCGTTCATCTCCGAGAGTTTATGAATATATCGAAAACCTTGTACAACATGAACAGGGAGAAACCCTTATGGCGCGAGTGGAATCATTGGAGGGTCACGGTGGAGATGACTGTGAAAGACGCCCCTGAAAATAATCACACCGCCGAGGAATTCTTCCAAATGGGTCATCAACTGAGTAGGGACATAATGAAATTCTACGCGTACACGGATCACGTCACCTCGAAGTTCTTGATGAAGTTCATCGCTCGCGATTTCCCGAACAGGACCAAGGCGGAGAGGGAGGACATCATCAGAATCTGCAAGTTTCGCAAGCACTTGGCATCTACGCACGTTTCGATGAAGAAGCTGGAGGACAGAATCGAAGAAATCGAGAAAATCATCATGTTGGCTTTGCGAATGTAATGAATACAATTGAAGGGTATCTTCATTAATAACGTATATTTATGTTGGTGAATGTATGTATTGAAAATAAATAAACAAATTTAAATCCATGTCTGTCATTAATTGAAGAAGAAAACATAAAAAAATACAACAAATACAAAAATACAATATTTTTAACCTTTACAGTTAAGATTTTGACAGCTATGACGTAAGCTGTCAAAATCTTAACCCCTATATTGTGTCGTGTCGTAGCGCCTCTGCACAATTAACGTCAATGCTTAATCAAAAACAAAGATTCAAATGCCAAAATGTTATACTTCCAAAAAATAGTTGCTACATTTCAATTTCACGTCCTGATTATTGGAAATTGTCAACTTAATTAATTCGGCTTCCATTTCTGCACAGAGTATTCCAAATATTCGATTATGTTTATGATTTTAATGCAATCATTTATCATATTCCTCTGGCAAATTCTGGGCCATCAATGCTTCTCGATGAATTATGCAACAATGTTTAAATTGTATAATCGGATTCAAAAAATCATTTAGTTAGAATATCATCTCATTTGACAGTGGCACACCTGCATCGGCTCATGGCAAACGAGTTACATATAAAAAAGATTTTAACTGTTTTTTAACTTTACAAATAATTAAAAAAATAATGTTTCTATGAGTTCTACAAATCCTTCCACTACAAAAAATAAACATAAATACGTAACTTTATACACACCCTCTGGTTATAGTTTTAGTTACATATAAACTAATTTTTGTTTTGTTTATATTTTTCGAACATCCGATTCGCGATCGATGGAGCCCTCTCATAGAATGCGACAAAACTAAATGACATTAACTATTTATTCAAATAGGTTGTCAAGTTGCTTTAGTAAACAGAATCGTTTCTTCTCACAGAGAATTACAGAATTCTTATCGACTTGAAAAAAAGTTCGATAACTACCACATTTCTGATCTGCACTATAGAATCATCTGGATGAATGAGATTTAGTCTAATTGCTGTAGTTTATACAATTATCGTTTTAAATTAAAATTTGAAGTACAGTGGAACCTCGTTTAACGAACATAATATTTCTTGATCACAAACAACACTAAGTTTTCACATTCACACTAAATAAGATTTCAAATAAATTTGTACAAAAATTCATTTACAAT
>NW_017099507.1:13293-14795 GCF_001412225.1 Nicrophorus vespilloides
TCACAAAATCACATTTCCTCCACCGCCCAAATAGCATCGATGAAACATTTGATTCTCATTTCAAAGTGCTTCATCGAATCGTACATTGAATTCAACTCCTTGTGAAACTCCCATACACAGACAGCGTCCTTCACCTCCATCTTAGTAGAATTAGTGAAGAAATCGCAACAAACCAAAAGTGTTGTCATGTTCTTAAAGATGGTGTACTCAGCTTGATCAAAGAATGTCTTTATATCATAGCCAAGATCATCACTGATTTGGCGAAGTTCGTACGAGATGTTATACACATCATTAACATCCATCAAAATTGTCTCCATACTATCCCTCCATGCCATCCACTCATGCAAAAGGTTCCTCTCCTTGATAATATCGTGCACGGATTTCGCTACATCTTCGACAATCTTCAAGTTTTTGGAGTACTCGTTACGATTAGGCCCAAGGCAATTATTAATCGCTTCGTAACACATCGAAGACAATATTTTTATTTTTTCACTGTCGATCTTGTCTTGCATATAGCTTGTAAGTGAGTTGGCCATTTTTCTTGTAGCTGAAATAAGTAGTAAATGCGTGGAGCTTGTACGTGAAACCTTGATAGAGCTGCTGTCGCTTCGAACTGATGCTTTGACGATAATTCACCTACCCTTATATGTGTAAAAATATACGGGGTTGCAAATGTTGTTCCAAGTGGTGGGAGATTACAGCTAAATGTTGGCTATAATTGTTTTATAATTGCAAATTTTCGGAATTTTGGACGGTCCGTTGTCTAGGCAATAAAACTTACACTTTTTTATGACAGTTGAAATATTAAAGTTGTTACTTCTACCCTTTGAAAATATTTGTAATATTTTCCGTTTCTTTATATTATTATTCAATAAAAAGATTATTTAAACAAAATTTCAGAAACAAAATTCTTCGTGAAAATTGTACTTCTGAAAATGTAAGACAATTGCTTCACTATTGGAACCTCGTAGAACCTCGTTTAACGAATACAACGAGTAACGATGAGAAGAGAAGTCCCGGATTGCGCGCCTTCTACATCATTTTTAAAACTCGTGTACACATATTATGTGTATTTTTGAATATGTTTCACTATACAAGTGAAAATCTGGAAATTTTGGAAATTATATCAAATAGTTTTAAATGAAATTTAATGAACTTACCTAGATTGTTTTTAATCCATTCCTTTAAATGATTAAGTTTCTGGGTTACACAAATTACACGCATCTTCTAAAATAGTATACGAAATTGGTTCTGTTTATTGTGTGTATGTGTGTTTGTTTGTTTCTTTTTTGATTCGCTTAAAAGTACAACAACAGTACAATACATCCTCACCGAATAAATAAATCATTATATAAACCTATAACATTTCATGAATATTTATTATGTTTTTTTTTTAAATTAAAAACTCTTCTCGTACGTAAATTTAACATTTCCTTTAACATTAACGACTAATCGTATCAATGCTTATTTACAATATAATTTTATTCATATTTCAAAAAAAA
>NW_017099507.1:14811-24907 GCF_001412225.1 Nicrophorus vespilloides
AAAAAAAAAACTTAATGGTTTCATAACGATACGAAAAAGAAGGGTTTACAACAAAATTAAAGTAATTAAATTGAACAGGAATTTCAAAACGTATAATATGAATATGTATATAATTTTTTTTTTAAATAAAACAGAAAACATCTTGTGAACCTACCCAGACCTGAGACTATTTATAATTGCTAATCAAAGAAGAAGATAAATAAAACAAACAAAAAAAAAACAATACATCTTAGGAAAAAAAAATATAAACAAGGTATCCTTCTTTCTTATTTTGAAAAATATCACAAAGTTATATATTATTATTATTATTTTGTTTCAAATTTTTATATTTCGGCACATTTTGGTTTTGCGGGCGCCCGAGGGGAAAGAGTGGGATTGGTGTGATGTCGAAGAAAACACTAGGATTCCTTCTCTTCGGGCGTTTCCAGCGAGTCCAACGTGTCGTTGGAGCTGGAATGCGTGAGGTCGGTGAGCTCCTCCAGGTGCTTCTGTCGCTTCCTCACGTTCCAATGCAGGCATTCAGCCAAGGAGTCGAACCAGTCGGTGATCTGGTCCTGCGCGCAAATACTGGGCACGGGGTAAATGGAGGTGGTCACCCTCAAGCTGAAAATGCAAAACTGATTATTACAAAATATGTTCAGAATTGACGTGTTTTATTCTAGAGATCATTGCGTTATCATCGACCACAGCCACCAAACCACCGATTCGCGAAAGCAACTTTGATTTTTATGTTTTACCTATCGCCCGGCTTTAATTCAAGCTGGTTTCTACCGTCGAAGCAAACGTAAGAGGAGGAACGCGCCGTCGGGCTTGGGGCTATCTGCAATATACAAGAAGATTGAAGCTTACTCGTGCGAACATGAAGTGTGTAACAACGGAATAATAAAACATATGCATGACGGTGGCGGTGGCGGAAAACGCAACGATTCCTATTGAAGTGCATTTTACCTGTCGCCGTGTAATAATTCCTGCCGGTTTCTACCGTCGAAAGACACCCATGAGGTGTTCCTACTATCCGGCGATACTGAAATCTTCAAAAGAAAAAAAAAACATGGGGATTTCTTAATCTGAAGGATTCGATTCAAATGAAAGGAGGATTCAAGACGATTTGTTTTGATCGAATTACCTTGAGTTCGACGCCGGCCGGAACGACGATGGGTCTAAAGCTAAGTGAATGAGGACAGATGGGTGTGACCATGATTGCAGGTACGCTGGGGTGGATCATGGAGGCGCCCGCCGCCACCGCGTACGCAGTGCTGCCGGTAGGAGTGCTCACGATCAATCCATCCCCTTGCACAGACGTGATGTGTTTGCCGTCGAGGAACAGATCGATGTTGGAGAGGTACGGGGATGGTCCCCTATCGACCACCACCTCGTTCAGCACCAGCAGATTCGTAGGGGCCTTCTTGTTGGCGCTGTTCTGCGTCTCCTTGTTCTTCATCACGATGCACCGAAGTCGGCTCCTCAGCGTGAGCGCCGCGTTACCCTCGAGCACGTTGTTCACCTGCTCCTGGAAATTGTTGAACTGAAAGGGCGTGAGGAAACCCAGTGAGCCAAGGTGGAACGCCATCACCGGCGGCACCGACTGCTGGAAGAGGTGGCTCGCGTACAGCAATGTGCCATCACCTCCCAAGCAGATGATGAAGTCTATCTTGTCAGTGAGATCATCTTTGCCGTCCCTGAACGTCATCAGCTTGTCCTTGATCGAAGAAAATTCAGGATACTGATCCAAATGCGTCTCTTCCATCACCGCCGCCTCCACGAACACAACCATTCGCTTTTCCTGAAACACACAAAAATTACCAATAATTAATTTAGTAAAAAAAAAACAAATACGTGACAATAACTATGCAACCAAATCTCCATTAACTGATAATGATAGTCTCATTTGTGAATGTTGTAAGTTGCCCGAGTTTTCGTAATCAAAAGTTTCTTCATCGTCAAAATTATAGCGTTTCTTTCAAAAGAAAAATAGTAATTAGTATAGTTAAGATAAATTACTTTAAAATCATATCCTTCTCAATAATGACACACTTACGGTATATTTGTATCATAACTTCACAATTCCCGCAACACGTTGATCTTGTATTAATTCAAATACTTGTACAAGTTGCCAAGTAACGCGAAATATGCACGTAATAATTGCCACCAACTGAATGTCAGATTAACAAACAATAACAAAATCTGTTGCTTAGGTAATACAAAAAAAAATGCGACAATTTCCCGACAAAAGCCAACGCGAGATTCCAATAATGATGCACGTTATTTGCAATCCGTTTCTCCGCAGTCTTTGCTATTACTATTATTATGATAATACTGGTAATGGTGCAGCAACAACAACTATTTTCTATTTGCTAGCGCAAAGTGTGCTTTCTTACGATGCCAAGGGCACCGGAGAAGAGAAGAAAAAGGATATAGCAAAAAAAACACCTTCTGCTTCGTTTACAACATTCTTTCTTTGCTTTTATTTTTTTCATTTATTTATTTTTCCATCCATCCATCCATCGGTTAATGGAGAGACCTCGCGTGTCGAAAACACCGTCATTTGGTCGTTTTTCCCATTAATTTTTCCTCCGACCACCGCACGAGGTCAAACCCGTCCACGATAATAATGGTGATAGTAGTAGTAATAATAATAAAACAATGGCGACTCGAGCGAGCGAAACAGTTGCTCGATGTGTGTATAATACACACTGCATTCATTTGGTCGGCAGGTCGGAGGGCACACGATTTTCCATGCGCATTTTCCATTTGCTTCATCGATATAGGTCATCTGCGACTGTTGACCGAATGATAAATTCATCTAGATGGTTTCGTAAGGAAAAACACCTTCATCGCTACTTATATTAGCATTAAATATGAATTATTATTATCTATACGCATATCAAAATAATTATTAAAACTGATTACCATTTCATTCGCTACTAATAATTTAGTAAAAAAAAAGTATTTTTCTAAAATCTTTTTTAAGAAAAACAATGAAATGGTCAATTAATTAACTATTACTGTTACCGCTAACAGTAAACGTGAATTAAACTTACTTGCATCAACCATTTGACGAGCTGGACGAAGGGCGAGAGCACGGAAGCATCTCTGACCTTCTTTATCACGAGAACGGTCAGGGGAGGTTTGTACCATGTTAGGCGTTGACTAGCTGGATCCTGGATGGTCCTGAAACGACGCAGAAGCAACCAAATTAAATTCCAAATTCCCACAAATATAAAAACAGCAACATTAAATTTCTGTCTATGTACGTACAAATAATACTTGTGTTTCGGCGACTCGTTTAGCAGTTTCACCTCGTTTTGGTTATGGTCGTAGCGACCTGCGTACAGAATGCTGTCCGGCCCAATCGACTCTCCGTTGGCAACCATATTCTTTAGTAATAATTTCAAGTTCGAAAAATCAAATCAAATCACTCACGAGAAAACAAAAATAAATCTATCCGAACGTAGGCAAACTGATAAAGCCTCACATTCTGATATTCCCAATGCAACGATGACCATCTGCAAATCTGCAAAGCGAAAACTTAATTGATCATTTTTTAATTCATATTTATCACACATATTTCCAGAACAATTCCAACAATTGATAATTGTTGTAGTTGCACGTGTATCCGATCCGAGTGGCAAAACTTTTAATTGAATAGTAACAATAAATAATCTATGCATTTATATACACGTGCGTATGTTATTTTTATCCTAACATTATTGGAAACAATTATTAATTCACATCGTGGAATATTTATTACCCATTGCTAATAGAATCTTTTTGAATACATTCAAACAACAACATAAAAATCGCTGAATCCAATTGACAACATGCATAAGTACTTGTGACACACTTCAAACAAAACATTAGATTAAAAAATAAGTTAATTTCATCATAATCACAAGAATTTGTCATGTATTAAACACCTACGCATTACATTGCAAGTAACTTGGGTATTGTTTCCGCGCCTGAAGTTGTAACAACAACAGAAATCGCTGAATCCAATTGACAACGTGCATAAGTACTTGTGACACAACTCAAACAAAACATGAGATTAAAAAATAAGTTAATTTCATCATAATCACAAGAATTTGTCAAGTATTAAACAGCTACGCATTACTTTGCAAGTAACTTGGGTATTGTTTCCGCGCCTGAAGCTGTAACAACAACATAAAAATCGCTGAATCCAATTGACAACGTGTATAAGTACTTGTGACACAACTCAAACAAAACATGAGATTAAAAAAATAAGTTAATTTTATCATAATCACAAGAATTTGTCATGTATTAAACAGCTACGCATTACTCTGCAAGTAACTTGGGTATTGTTTCCGCGCCTAAAGCTGCAACAATGAAATACGTTTTCCTCTCTTTTGCAACGCGATTCACCTTTCAAATAAAATTATTTAGTTAAGATACAACACTAATCGTAAAAGAGTACATATTTCTGAATATCCCCTAGAACACTGACGGATTTACGCCATAAAAAAGCACATAAACTATGATTAGAACAACAAACAAGTACGATCGAACAAACGCAAATTGCATGTAATTTACAAGGAGACAAAATAGAATGTTTCTCAAAATATAATTGGAAAAAATATCAAAACGGAAACCAATAATTATCGCCAGTCATTCGCAGGAAACGCAGCAACAAACAGTAGATATGGAATTAAATGTAAATTAATGTGTTTACATTTCGCATCAGAAAACTATCTAAGAATTATCATTGCAACAAAAAAAAATCACTTGTTTTGCATCTATTAACGATACGTTAAATATTAATACAATTTAACGTCGCAATTAAACGTCCGTTATGTAATCGTCGACGATTGTTGCGACACGTTCATATTCGGATTGGAAAAACAAGGTTAATAAACAAACGTTATTTTTAATTTAATTCTTATTTCTACATCCTTTTTGTCACGAGACAATTGTAATATGCTCAAAAACGCAAACTCAAATAGAACTATTTTCAAATTCCGCTCGTTTACAGATTCTCCAACAATAAACAAATAGTGTAATAATAGTATGATTTACATTCGCGCCAAGGGCGTTCTTTTTTTTTTGACATAAAATAAATATCCTTTTCATGTCGACGTTAGATAACTAACACTTAATGATGACAGATAATAGTTGTCAAATATGAAAGTAGCTAATTTAAGAAATGCATAAACTTGAATTGATTAATAAATAGATTAAATAATATAATAACAAATGTCAAATGTCAAATACAGAAACAACTTCCTCACAGATTACAGCCTAAACTGTCAAACACTGTCCGATTATAATTAACGACAGATAACAAATGTCAAATACAGAATCAATTGACTTACAGATTGCAGCATAATCTTCAGAAATGTCAAACACTGTCAGTCTATAATTAATGACAGATAACAAATGTCAAATACATAATCAACTGACTTACAGATTGCAGCATAAACTTCAGAAGTGTCAAACACTGTCCGATCATAATTAATGACAGATAACAAATGTCAAATATAGAATCAATTGATTTACAGATTACAGCCTAAACTGTCAAACACTGTCCGATTATAATTAATGACAGATAACAAATGTCAAATACAGAATCAATTGACTTACAGATTGCAGCATAAACTTCAGAAGTGTCAAACACTCTGTCTGATTAAAATGACAGTTTTCTTTGAGTTGATTGATTAGAAATAAATAGATTAAATAATATAATAACAAATGTCAAATGCAGAAACAACTGCTTTACAGATTACAGCATAACCTGTCAAACACTGTCATTATAATTAATGACAGATAACAAATGTCAAACACTCTGCCCGATTATAATGACAGATTTCTTTGAATTGATTAAAAATAAATAGGTTAAATAATATAATGACAGATAACAAATGTCAAATGCAGAATCTGTAAGTCGATTATATAAAAATCAGTTTAAAGCACGTATGATTCCTATTTTTAATACAATTCAATACAACAAAATTAATTCATCTGATTTTTTTTTAAGAAATGTTTAGTAAATTCTACGTGCATGAAAACTAAATGATCGTGGAAAGTTTTTTTTTTGTAAATTAATTAAAAACTGTCTGTAATCGGGAGGCATTGTATTGTAATTATTTGAGAAATAAAAGAGAGAGAAAAAATGTGTGCAAACAATGAAAATCCGTATTAAGAATTAACCAGCTTGATTATGGACACTCTTTTAAGTCTATGCTAATGTGACAATAGTCGTGCAAGTTGTGTGTTTTTTTTTTGTAAAAATGGGATATTTGATGATAGTTGTACAGAAAATATCACTGATATCACGTAAAACGTGATAAGATTTACGCGATGGCCGCAATTAAATCCCATTTCAACTAGTACAAACAGTTTTTTTTTCATCTCTCGCTACACATCCAACATTTGTAGAGATAAAACGTGTAGGTATGATGATTACCAGCAGATTTTTAGTCGGTAAAAAAAAACAACACTTTAACATTCACAATGATTGTTAACAATTTTGCTCATCTAATTGTTTTTTTATGAAAAACTTAAGTAAAGTATAATTAATTTTTACAAAAAAAAAAACATCAAAAGCAATCAACCTAATAATTGTTTTATTTTGAAATTTCAAATTAAAATATTTTTAGTAATAATTTATATAAACTTGGAAACGTAATGGAAAAACATATTTTTTTTTTAATTGATCAATTGAGAATTTAAAAAAAGTCACGTACTAATTAATTAATTAAATTGTATTTTCAGGAAATGTGAAAACCATTGTTTTTTTTATTAATCATCAAATGAAAAAATATTAAAAAAATCACGTACTATTTGCTAATTACGATCAACGCGTGATCAATTAAACAGAAAACAAATTATTTTTGAAAAATAAATCATTGCTTTTCATTCAATGAAAACGTGTTAAACGTCAAGAACAAATATTACTCTGCGATCAAAGATCGTTTAAAATACGTATATTTGCGTTTTCAATTCAATAATTCATCGATAAACGCACACAATTACGTCGATCGGAGCATCATTTAATTGTAATTAAACGAAAGCAAATTAACACTATTAATAAACCGAATTTAGATATTTGTATAAAAGTAAGGAAATAAAATTACGTGTATATAATTGAATCGATTTTTTTTTGCAACTAGGTTCAAAGAACTTTTATTATTGGATTGTCTTCGAGGGGGGTGGCGCGCGCTAAGGGAATGGACTATTTGAAAGAGTATCAATCAGTGGTAATTGAGTGTTTACATATTTGTTCGTTGCCTGCGTCGAATTCCTGCCCGATTGCTAATCGTATTTACTAAGCGAAGCCCGTGCAGACATTTCGCAGACTTCTCTAACTAAAATAATAAGTTTTGTTTACCAGAAACGTAAATGCGGATGAATTCTCTGTTTCACACAATTCAATTTATATATTTGCTTTTTTTTTCTCGAAAGAGAGAATTCTTCAAGTTGCACTTTGAAGATTCGACAAGAGGATATTGTTGTCGAGTACTTGTAAAGGAGTAACAACAAAATTTGAGTCAACCGTTCAAGGATTGACCGACAAAACTACTAACTGAACCCGCCGATGTCGTCTCTCTACCATTCCGACTCGTAATCCCCGCCGTATATACAGACCGCGCGCATCTGACCCCGCGACTCAACAGGCCATTAACGAATGTTCCAATTATTATAATTAAACACGCGAATAAACGACCAACAACAATAAAAATAAAACGCCTAAAAAGGCAATGATAAAAATGAGCAAAAAGTAAGTAATTCGCAAGTTATCAACTGAAACTTATAGATTTTCATAAATTAATGCTTCTTTCAATTAAGTCCTTATAAAAATTAACATGCATTACTTGTGTAAACGAAAAATTGGGTAAAAATTGACGAAAAATGACAAAACAAAATATGTAACATTTATATTTTTGTCCCAAGTTCAAAGTCCCAAAACACAACAAGAAACAATCAAGTGTTATAAAAGAAACGTTACCATTTCTATATCAATATGAAGTTAGTGTTTAAACAAATGACTTTTCTTAAAGAAATGTTTAATAATAATAAAGATGTAAAAGATGATTAATTAAAAAAAAAAACAATAAAAAGAACAAATCAACAATATTACAATTACCACAACAATTGTGATAGAACAAATTACTATTGCAATTATATAATTTTTCATTTCATTTATGGAAAATCCAATTTCATTATGGAAAATCCATTCCAATTAAACCATTTATAGTGGAAGCGGAAGGAAAATAAATGTAACAGAATTTTTTTTGCGGTTTGTGAAATAGCAAATTTTCTTTCTCCGCCGCACAAAGAAAACCAGTGAAATTACATAACTTATTTAGTGATTGTAATAGAAACTAATAACTTATTAATAATTACTTGTTTTCAATTTTCAGTTTATTTACTAAACTTTCAATATTATGCAATTATCAGTAAGAGCAGGAAATAATATTGTTTTTGTACATCTGCTTTCATATAATTTCGAAACGTTGTGAATGTATTTCGTTGCTTAAAAGTAACTCTTAAATGTATCGAAAACAAACAATGCTTACAAACTATTGCATAACGAAATTTAAATATATTGCTGTTTCCAGTGCGATATGCAGACATTTGATAAACAAAAACAAATCTTATTTGGTATAATTCCTTTGTAGGAAATTTCGCTATTATCATCATCATCGTCATTGTAGATTTTCAGAGATAAAACTTCATTGAGTCATTTCATGAGACGATCAAAACAATCAACAATATGTTCCCATCCTAACTGGATAAATAAGGAGCTATAAATTCATTTGTTCTCAGTAGCAAATTAAAAACAATACACTGCGAATACAGATTACGAAGATTAATCGCTTCACACACTTCAATTAATCCATTCTATACAAATTAAATACATTCTCTCACTATGATTTATCCAATTCTACAATTTTGTACAATTATACAATTTTTTCTCGTTCGTAAGTTTCTGGATTAGGAAACTTAGTTAAAAATAATCTTCAAAACTTCATGTTCAATCTACTTGCAAGTATTTGTGTTGCCGAAACGAGTCTACAGATCAACAATTATTTGCACTACATAAATATGTGTTACGTGTAATGTAAAAACTTAGGGTAGCTTAAAAATTAATTTTTCAATTAAATAATAATTAGCAAAATATTTAAACTAAAATCTAATTAATTAATGTGCTACCAAAAGTTTAGACTTTAGTTTAATAAACGTGGGAACAACTTACATAACCATAGCGGAATTCTTCATAATCCTGCCGCAGGGACCGAACTGCTGGAATGGCGAGGGTGCATTTAACGATCTTGTGCGTCTGAAAAGAAAATAAATATTAATATATTATCTAATATATAAACTAATAATAACAACCGCAATATCATTTACTTAAAAGTCATTGTGAATAATTTATAAGTCAGTTGGAAACGTTGCTAATGACATTGCAGTGTTTCTAACAATTCTAAATATGGTTGCTAGACAAGTTTAAGTTACCAAGGACACTAAATATAGATACAAAAGACAACAATAATCAAGCATAATAAAGTTGCTAAGGTAACAGATATTATAGATACGAAGTTGATACGGTTGCTAAGATCAATCTACCAATAATATACGCTTTAATATTGCCAAGAACATTATACAATTACTAAGTTGCTATAGACACGTGCATCATTGCCAAGTTCTACCTCAAAAATATACATAAATAAGGTTTAAAAATAAGCTGAAAATTCAATTGACTTTGTTGCGAATTAAACAGGTAATTCTAAAGAACAATAACATTGACGTCAAGCAAAGCAAAACGAAAATTCAAGATTGAATTACTTTGTAAAGCAAATCAACCTGTTTGAATCGATGTTTATACGGGAGGAAGCTCCTGCCATTCGCAGGAATCCGTCCAGATCATTCGCGAAATCGGGGGAAAACGG
Organism: Nicrophorus vespilloides; assembly: GCF_001412225.1. Lineage (NCBI taxonomy): Eukaryota > Metazoa > Arthropoda > Insecta > Coleoptera > Silphidae > Nicrophorus > Nicrophorus vespilloides. The sequence continues at coordinate 24,717 of NW_017099507.1, forward strand.
TGAATCATCTTCATTGCGAAACGCGTCGATGGATTCAGAGATTATTATTATTATTAGTAAGTACACTTTAATCAAGCTGTTTCTTGTTGTTGCTTCAGTTTTATAAAAAATTCCTGCTGTCGATATAATACAATGGCTGCACGTATTCATGAGGTGATAGATAACATTATCGCAATAAGGGGAGTCATCAA
>NW_017099507.1:24914-30187 GCF_001412225.1 Nicrophorus vespilloides
ATAAGGAAAATGTAAAAAAAAATATCTTGCAGACAACGCTTACTTTGGCTGAAAAGTATAATTGCTCGTAGTTAATAAAGAAAATGGGAATCAGATATTGTTACATCTTGAAATTATGTGGGGAAAACTAAAAATGGTTATCTTTAAGTCAAGACCTAAATTAGTCACCTAAACAAAGTAACATTAAATTTAGTTAACGTAAACTTTGAGTCAAACGATTGAGATATATTAATCCGTTAGATACACCAAAGTTAGGATCTAAATTAGTAGACTAAGTAATTATCAATTAGTGAGTAGAAACTTTGCGACTTTTTTTTTAATGAAATACATTTTGTGCCATGAAATTATGTCGATCTTTAAAGAAAGTTCTGCGTGCGTGTGTAGTAAATCCGAAATGTAGAACTATTTCTTTCGCGTATGTGTTTATCGAGAGATCGCAAGGATGGCGAGTTGCGTAAGACAGACAGACTTTTTGGAAACGTATTCAGATTTGTGGACTACCTTCGCTCCATTTCGCCATCGTCTTGGGCACTCAGGCAACGCCTCAACCTCTGCGCCATCGTGGAACTGCTCTGAGATCAATTCGAACTTTTTGTTTGAAGACACAAGACCACCGGAGTGCCGATAATAATCGCAGCGACGAGTGAACGACGACCTGCCGACTACCGTATCCGCTTAACGACTAGGTCAGAAAGGATCCACGACGGAGGATCCTTCTCTTTGTTGTCGTCGTCTCTTTTTTTCTTTTCTTTTCCTTTGTATTTCGGGGGGACGACGACTAATGAGAATCAACGGCGGCGGTGGCGACGGCAGCAGAAGCCAACCCGCATGTTCACGTAAACCACTTTCACATTCCGTTCGCGCTCGATGTGTGGAAATATGTGTATTCATTATTTATTTTTATTTGGTCAATTAGATTAGGCGAAAATCGGTTTCGAGAACGAAAAATTCCCATAGATAACAATAGTCCATCTATCTAACGCAAACCGACGTTTCCTATGGATAGTGCATGGAAGAGAACATCTCTCGCATCGGAAATTGACGTGCATTCGAAGCAGCGGAAAAGTTGAAAACGTGCAGATGCTTTCGCAGCCTTGGGGAAATCGAAGCATTGGGGAACGTGGTTATACAACGATCCCACCAAGGTTGACGAAGTTTGAACTTCTCGACGATGCTTCTTTTCCTGATGTTTCTGTTCGAGAATGTTAAAAACTATAATCAATACATTACTAATTCTAATACTATCTAAATAGATCTTATTTAATCGCGATAAAACATAATCAAAAATAGATTATCGCTGCAATCAACATTAATTTGATTCAATTGAAATTGTAGAAACATTTCTGAAAATATTACAGGTAGGAGAAATGTCCACTCGAAAATGGCAATTGAAAACCAATTTGCAGGTTAATTGTATAATTTAAACTCAATTAACAACTCGAAATGTAAATTGCAATTTTACAATTAGGTATTAATGATTCAATAATAATGTTAGAATAGATTTTGTATAGTCATACTAATACATGTTAAGATCTTAAAGAAATGAAGATTATAATTCTAACTTAAATATTATATTTCTAATCCTATATTCAAGTTGAAACTTCCAAAATCTATTTGTTTCTTGCATTATATGAGTTTTCATGTTTCAATTCAAAAATCTTAAATTTCCAATATCTATTGGAAAATAACAAGTTTGATAGATTCATTCTGTTTGTTTATTAATAAATCAATGTTTAACAACGAGTAAAGATTAATTTTTCAATGATATTGCTAGCAAATATTATTGTTTTGTATTCGAGGATGGTTTATAAGAGATACTTGTGACATTTCATATTGGCAGTACTGAACTTTTGAATTGTTGTTGTTGTCCCGCAGGAATTCCAAAGTCATAGCCGTACTTATGCTAATCTTTTTTATTTTGCATGCAGGAGAAGGAGCGGCGTAAACAGATGCAGTGAAATGGAAAAGATAGAAAGAATGAGAGAAAAAAAAAAGGAAATCGAGCGGTCTTTGTGGGTCAAGTAACGTTCGAGCGATAAACGGGCAACTGCACTGGCCCCACGTTATGTAAAGAAAAGAAAAAATAAGTACAAGATGAAAGGAGCATTTTTTGCGGACGTTTCGAACTTACGGCCAAGTGCCTGACCTTCGTCTGCTGCTGGATTCCTCCTCGTCGTTGCAGTCCTCCGCCGAGGTGGACGAGCTTCCGCCACCGCCTGCTCCTCCACTGCCGCCACGACAATTCCTCCGCAGACACTCCAATCTGTACTCGAGCCTGTCTGCCATCCTGCACTGATGCAGGATGGACAGATCGGTGTCGGACCCTACCCACAGGTTATCCATGATCGTCTTCTCCACAGACAAACGAGAGGCAGAAATCTTCCCCCAACACAAACAACAACACTGAACGCACGACGAGGATCACTCCTTCTTCTACTACTCCTCCTCCTCACCTGAGTGAATACTCCAAATAATCGACACTACTTCGCGTCTTCCATCCTTGCGATCGCAACACCTTCTTCGCACGGAGACGACCGACACTGACAGATACGCCGCTTCGAATGACGGACCCCAAGAATCTAGGTTATGGATTTGTTTTGCAGGTCTGCCAACGAAATCGTACGAAAACAACGCACCTGAACAAAAAAAAGTTTGTTTTCGTTCCACGAACGTACCTCGCATTCCATTCGGAAAGGAATATTACATGCTAGAAACTATATAGAGAACCATTGTTATTTGGAACGTGACCAGCATAATGATAATAACTCGAAGTAGCAAAAGGATAATTAATTAGTAACTGACGAAGAGTTTTCTCATTTCGCTTCAAAGAATAAATATCATCTAAACAAAATGTTATGCGATGGCCGGGAATCGAACCCGGATCAACTGCTTGGAAGGCAACTATGCTGACCATTACACCACCATCGCACTTATGATGACTCATCACCGCCATAACTTTTCTATGAGAATTTGGACACCCCTGTTCTTACAATTTACATCCAAATTATATTATTGAAGAAACTAAATTCACAATCGTTACATATTAATATATAATAACCATTAATAAAATATAAAGATGATGAAGAAGATGAATTAAACCAAATTAAATGTATCGTTATGTAAAACCGTTATCACAATTCACATATTTATTTAGGCTATTTGATAACATTGTTTTCTAAAAGGTAACTAAATTTATCACCAATAAATAATATCATTTTAAAGAACGCGCTTATATAATATTCAACAATGTATCTGGACACCCTAAAAGTTTATCAATTTCGTTTCGTCAAAATCTAAGAAAACTATGCAAACCATGGAAATATTTCGTTTTATTGATATTTTCCTACAAGAAGAGATCTTCCTAAATTCTTAAAAAAAATAGTAAGTAACTTATCCATGGGACACGACACTATACTAATCGTAACAAGAGTGAGTAAAAAGTTGCCTAGCTTAACGTTACGCAACTAACATAAAATGATGAAAAAGAAATCATAACAGATATGGCAAAAGTGTAATAATTCATATATCATTTAGTCAATAAATATATGCATGAAATGTATCCACTGGCAAATTAAATTTCAACGTGTTTCGATCAAAAATAATTTGCACTGCCCGGGAATCGAACCCGGATCACAAGAATGGGAGTCTTGCATGATACCACTACACCAGCAGTGCTCGAGTGTCTTGTGAACAAAGATCGATTTATAAACAGCACTCTAGTTTCTGGAAAAGTTTAATAAAAAGACCCTCCCCGGCGGGGAATCGAACCCCGGTCTCCCGCGTGACAGGCGGGGATACTGACCACTATACTACCGAGGACTTATGTAAGTACAAGCGCGTATTTCTGGAATCGCTATGGATACATACACAATTTAATAAATAACAATAAGTTTAGTAAAGTCGAAGAACAAAATTCAATTATTTTTTCAAACTAAGAATTATACAATTCGCTCATAAATGTTCAAACCAAAATAATAATAAGTAAAACGTATCCTTCGAGCCGGATTTGAACCAGCGACCTATGGATAGCCATCTCACACAAATTAAATCTACAGTCCACCGCTCTACCAACTGAGCTATCGAAGGTTATAAGAAATCTAGTTATAACGACTTAAGTACGCTAAATAAACAGTAATGTACAAACAATTAATTTTAACTATATGTCCGCAAAAGAAAATATAAGTTTTACTCTTAATAAGTATTTTATCATAGATGTGTGCTTTAAAAAAAAATTAACCGCCCGAGCAGGGACTTGAACCCTGGACCCTTGGATTAAAAGTCCAATGCTCTACCGACTGAGCTACCCGGGCTCTTATTAAACCACATGCAAACATGGCATGACAACCATTGCCCGTAATAAGTTGTAGCAATAATCAACATTTTTCAATGCAATTATTTCAACACTAATATTAAATTCGTTAATTAGCGTCACGTTCATCTTAAAAACAAAGTAGTTTACCTGAACTTTTTCTCTGCAGCCATGAACTTCTTCAGTGGACCCGGGCTTCCGTTCGGGGTGACCGTGTCGGCTTCCTCGGCCACCATGGCTCTGGCCAATTGCAGATCGCTTTCGTTCATCTCTGAAATTAGAAGAAAAAGTTCGTTAGTAAAGAGAATAATACTGATTTTATAAACTCAAGTGCTTAAGCAATTTACGAGCATCTCCGTATTGATGATCGAAACGCCGTTGCGCAACGATCTTAGTCTTCTCGCAAGATTCCAATTGCTTCACACGCATAATCTCAGGGACGCAACTTAAAGCAAAACATCTTACCGAATTGATTTATAGCGCAAAACGATTTTTAAATACTTAAAATTAAATCTAATAACAAAGAATTCTCTTGGTGTACTAATTAGGAATTATGTTCTTCCCTCGACGCATCAACTAAGACTAAATTCTAATACACAAAAATCTATACATCTCAGAAAGGGGTTGAGTGTAAATGGAATAGCTTTGACTATATTTCTGTCATTTATGATTCCCTACTTAAGTCTAAAACAAATATTTTAAGTGCCGTCGAGTGTTTACATTATAGTCACATAAATATACGATTCAATGTGTAACGTTTGATGGATACGTGACATATGCGTTTTAACAATTTAGAAGAACGAATATACACAAATTCGATACCTAATCTAAGTCACTAATTGGACTGCGCTAAATCAAGGTGATCTTACTTTTTGTAAGATCATTGTTGCAGAGCATTTATGAGTTTGTGGTCGTGGGGGGCTCTGAAATAATCACCGTCTATACACCTTGACCCAAAAAAAAA
>NW_017099507.1:30196-75684 GCF_001412225.1 Nicrophorus vespilloides
AATATATATATTGAATATAATGCAGACGAAGAAGGATAACGAAAAGTGTATGTGTGTGTGTCTGTCGAGAAGTGGGTGAGGAGAGCGAGAAGGGTACAATAAATAAATACATGGAAAAGGTTTCCGCGCCAAGGTCAATATTGCTCTCGCGGGTCTCAAAGGTTACGTCGCTCTCGTTCCCCACACAAACGATCCTTTTTTTCATGAATGGCAATTGCGACAATGCCTCGAATCCGTCCCGCTCTAACGTCTCCCGTGTTCACGCATATTCGTAGCAACTTCTATTTCGGTCATTCATACTTTTTCAAACAAAAGCAAAAACTAACAGAATAATTAGGAAGGAAGCTGTCTTTCTCGTTGATCAAACGATCGAAAAACAAGAGTAATTTCAAGCTCTTGTCCTATTTGGTCAAGTCAATTTGAACGGTCCGTTTCGTTTGCAAGCAATTCTTATTGACTTTGTTAACCGTTGCCAAAATATCAATATTAGTCTAATAACACGTATTATTTCAAACATTATTATGAAATTACCCTGCAAATAGAATGTTTCTAACATATTTATGCAACAATGATATAACTGATTCAAACGTCATCGATCTTTCATCTGACATTTCTTTAAAACAAAAATAAAAAAAACATCCGAAACATATTAAATTTGAAGCAAAAATATCTCATTACTATTATCAATTTTCCATCTGCGAAAGTGTGATAATTTTATTCATAATTATCGCTCCTATCTGTTTTAATTTTCTTATAATTACAATAATTAATTAATATGAAATTAATTAGATCAATGACTTTGACATAACATTGATGTCAAATTAATTGACATGTGAATGTAAGTAGACAAAAAAAAAACAACAAAAGACTGATTTAACTTCGTGTTGTTGATTGGGATATAAAATTGTCATTATCCATTTAAAAACAAAACAAAAATAGAAAAGCACTTACATCACTTCAATAGCATAAAACATGATTTTTTTTTAATATAATTTACTCGTAATAGTTATTTTTTATGAAATTTACTTAAAGTTATGTTAACTCGATTAAATTTTATTGTTAATTTGAAGGACGTAAGAGCACAGACAATGTATTAAATGGACGTAATGATCTATCTTATAGGTACATAAAACCGTAACGTTCAAAATGATACAATTAAATTTCGTTTAAAATAACATTGTGATAGAAATCGCGAAGGTGAGCAGAATTTCTCCGTGCTCTTATATGGACAATTTCGTCGTTACGATTCGACCTTTCTTCGATGATTATTTAGGTTGCGGATTTCCAAGATCCAGAGAAGACTCTAGAGAAGTCGCACAACGGCGAATGGCACTGGGTAATTGCTTCAATTAAGTGGAAGCGTACAAAAAAACAAACAAAATACTCTCACACTATAAAGGAAGACAAACTCGTTTCCATATCAAATGATAAATGTTAATTAATTTATCAATAAACGTGCAATTTATGTACTCACCGGTTCTCGTTTCTTGGGATGCGAATCTGGGGAGACTTTCTTGCACAAACTCTATGAAACTATCTGTTTGGCTCCGTCTATTCCGCACACTCTGCACTCAAAATAGTTTCATAGCAGTCGACGGAAATGGCAAAACGATGATAAACAAGAATCTATTTCTCTGCTGTTCGGACGTTTTTTTCTTCTTCTATAGTTTTTGTTGTTGATTGTTTGTTTTGCTGCTCACCACCGGTCGCGTTCCCGAATGCAACTGACTGAAGCGGACGGCCGCAGAATTGGTTATTGCCTATATCCAATCCAATAGCATCCAATGCGCGTTGATGTGGTGTGTGTGTGCGTTTACCCGAAAAAAAAATCGGTGAAAAAGTGAACGGCTCAAGTACGCATTTTTCATCGTGACGATCGCCCTCCTCGACTGCTCACTTCTGCACTCTTCTTTGGCATTGGCGGCAATCACCTCGCAAAAAGAAAACAAAAAATTAATAAATACACGAACAAATACAAGAATTGCACGAAACGCACACTCACAATAAATGGATAGAGCATATCAAACGGTCATTATAATAATAATAATCGAGATCATTATCCTTAGGCTGACCTCGTACCTGTTGGAAATCGGAATAGCTTTATTTTTAGTCCAGTTTACGAGGCCCGATCACTTACTGTCTAATAGCTCCAGATTTATTGTTTCCACCGCGAATTGCCCAATCGAATCCAAAACCAGGTGCTCAAGGAGATCCCAGTTCAATGTTACATTCTCATCTAGATTTCCATAGTAGAGTTTCTAAAACAAATGAAATTTACATAAATTAATAAAAACTTAAATGAATCCATACATAAACATACCTCATAGACAAGCATCTTGATTCTAAAATCCCTTTTGTCCATTTTCAATTTGTTTTGATCTGGTTACCTGAAAATTGCAATTGTTTAGTATTGTTCAAATTATAATTGACAAAATTGAAACAAATTAATTAATATCTGATCATGTAATTAGCGTAAATCAAATGATGGAACATAAATATTAAAATTGTGTTGTCTCTGACATAATGTTATAATTGCCATCTGTTGAATTTGATATGCAAACACATAGCATATGTTCATACACATAAACTGTCATTGTGTAAATTAATGAGATATTTCGATTAATTCAAAAACAAGAAGCTTGAAAACTATGCGTATTGTGTACTAATAAGTTTCCTGCATTCAATAAGTGTAATTTGATGAATTAAATTTGCTAAAACTCACCACAAACTGCGACAACGAAATCAGTGCGCTCGAAATCTGACATTGTGTTGTTTAAAACAAAAGAAGATGACTATCGCAGCTTATTTCATAAGCCTTCTCAATTCATAACAAAACTTATTGACTTATTTGACAGTTTCCAGCTGATCATTTAATCTCATTATTATATAACAGGGGTGGCTAAATTGTGGCTCGCGAGCCACATGCGGCTCTTCAAGAGTCTTGTTGTGGCTAGTTGAACCACAAATATTATATATATCTTATATTATGATTGAGATTAAAAAAAAAGACTGGCCACCCCTGTTATATAACTTCAATTGCCGAAAATGTTTTACAATTTAGTGGATTGTTAAAACTCATCTCAAATTATTACTTCGAAATCAGCGCTATTCAAATGTGACAGAATCAAATGACGCAACTAACTCATTTTACAAACCTTCTTCGATTTGTTATAATTTAAGAAGTTCTAAATTCTTTACATGGTAAGTGTAAAAAATCATAATTAAACAAAAAGAGACTGTTAAAATGAAATTGGTGCAGACTGAATTGAATAATATAATTTTTTTTGACAGTTATTTGACATGAAATGACAATGTCATCAATGTTGGATAATTGGGAAGGACAATTATGTAACAAACACAGACATTACAACATTAATTGAATTGCAATTCGAAAATCCAATTTGAATGAAATAAATAAACAGAGAATGTCGATTCGCAAAGAAAATATAAACAAAATTGCATGTAATTAAATAATTTAAGTTCGGTCATAAAATGACATATTGACAGTGTTTAGCAATTAACTATATCTTCGTTGTTTTTCCATTGCAACATTGTATTTTGCTAACGACGTTCGCATTACAAATTTCATTCAGACGAAATAAACAAAAATTGGAAATTATTGCGTGTTCGCAACAAAAGACTCAAATCAACTTTCTTTTTTTTTTTAATATTTATCTTTGTTTATTGTCTACATATATAAAAATAGCGAATCATCTGAAAGGAAAACTTATATGTAAATATAATATATTAATATAATTAATATATGTAGAAACAAACGAGAAAAAACTATAAACAATAAACAAGTGATTTCGAAACGTTCTTCTTTTGTTAATAATAATAAATAATTTGACTATCTCTTATCGCAATAATAATAATAATAATAAAACAAGATTTACAGTAAATTTTCCGATAACATAAATCATTTAGATAACACTAAAAAAAGAGGACGTTTTTCTTTTTTGGATAAAAAAAAAATGAAAATTAGACGAGAAAAATCTAGGAACGAACGCATTTTCTCATCGAAAATTTCATTTTTGTCGGACAGAAAAATTACTAAAATATATATATATATATTATATAATATTTATACAAACATACACACATGCACTTATTAGATTACAATATTTCTCAACATTTTTGTTTTGTTTAAATATATATATATTCCTGTTGGCAGTTCTACGTAGCTTTTTGGTGTTTTTTTTCGTTTTCAATATACATGGCATCTTCGATTTGTCTTCGTTAATCTGAAATTTAAAAACAAAACAAAAGTAGTATATAAGACAAGTTTCACTTGATTAGTGAATGAGATTGTAAACAATGGAAGCAATGGAAAGAAAAACAAAGAATATATATATTGGCATGATGCAAGAATGCGGTATTCGCGAGCGCACTTGAACTTGGTCCAAATGCTTGAAACAATGCGGTGAGATGTCGCGTTCGAATTGTTCAATCGTCATCCGGATGATCTCTGATTCGTTTTATGCCCGAAAACAGATTTAAGTTATAATAATTTTGTATTTTCAGAGTTAAAAATGAATCAGTTCGAATTGATGCAATAAGTGAAATATAGCAGTTTCGAGTGAGACCAGAAATAAAATAGAAGGTTTAAGAACACTGATGGAAGAGGTGGAGCGGTTGCAGACTCACCTAGTATGTAGATGCGTGCGTGTGTAAAGGACACGTGTAAATTTGACTACTGATTGTCGTCCGACGGACGTCGCGAGGACGGATGTTGTTGTTGATGAAGATGTTGATCGTTGTTGTCGTCAGTCTTTTCGGCGGCGCTCAGGATCTGGCACTGATCCGGATGGCTCTGGCCTTCCGTCGACGGCTGCGGAACATTCGCCTGCCCAAGGCTCGTACTCAGCGAACTCTACGGAAACGAGAAACAAAACGGAAAGCGACACGCACGTGCAAATATTAGTTTTATTTTGGGAAGTCTCTATCGCTCTTCGAGATGGAAAGGTGAAGATGAGCTGATGGGGGAAACCCCCGAGGAAAATGGTTCTTTGTGGATGATGTGATTACAAGGAAGCAAACTCCCCCCCAAAAAAACGAAAAAAGTTGATAAATAAATCGATAATAATACGACACCCACTAAAATCGGCCTAAGTTTATCGTAGTAGTCAGTGCAACATTGTCTAATGGTTAGTTTAACTTCCTCTACCAGTTAATATAAACGAAGAGAACACACGTTAGCGTTGATTATTCTAAATGCTATATATTTATTATTATTATTAAAAAGGGTGGAAAAATAAACAATCTACGCTGCCTAAGGCTCTAATTCGATATTCGGTTACCTACGTTAGTTAATCAGTTAATAATCTCCTAAGATTCGCCTCTCATCTAAGTGTCTAAATCCACTGTTAGTAAACAACAATAACAACACAACTCCAGTTAGTCAGATCCTCTAAGGTAGTAGTAATATTATTATTATTTATAATATATAATAAGTTCGACTAGCAGCGACACGAACAGACAAATATATATATATATAGATAATACACGCAACAACATCGATATCTTCGTCGGTTAAGTTTTGCAATTTTTTTTCGTCAATCGCAAAAGAAAACCACACTCTGCTCTCGGTTTATTTGCCTCAAGTAAGTTTGTTTTCTTTTTTTTCTTCTTTAATTATTATTATTATTATTAATTCTTTTCTTGCACATTTAGTCCTACGACTTACTCCGACATTGGGAATAGACGCTTCGGAGCGTCGCCAAAATGAAATTTCTCGCCTTGACAATAACAGAATGTCAACAAAAAATATGATAATTCACAGGTAGTAACAGACAATACAAAACAATAAACATTTGTCGTGTGCGAATACAAGGCGAAGGCGCGTCCGCTCCGAGGCGACAATAAAACAAAACAAAACAAACAAACAAACATTTATATATTTATATTTACGAGAAAACACTCTCATCATCCGTCGTCTTGTATTTGCACAGAAAAAAAGTATACAAGTACAGAAAAATTGTAACAAATCAAAAGTATATGTATATATATAATTAACGTTTTACTCAATCGTTTAGAAAGTTTACATTTACAAAAAAAAATTAAAATTCTCTTTTTTTTTTAAATCCACTGTTATATTAATAAATGAAATTTGAAGTAAAAAAATATCCCTACATGGTCAAACCAATAATTCGCTGAATTTCTTCGATAAACGTCTAAATGAAGAAAATCATAAAAAAAAGTAAATAAATGAGAACGTAATTAATAATCGTGAAGAATTATTGTAGATAGAAGAGAATGAATTCATAGAGTACGTAAGAGTAAACGAAAACCATTAATATTAATGAGGGATCAATGTTGCGAAGGCTTACCTTACTAGAGGTGGTGGCCGGAGCAATCTTCAGGTGCACCCGTTTAGAGCATAGCACTTTCAATCTCGCAATACCTGAGGGACGTAAGGTAATTGAATTAGCAATTACAATATGTAATTGGAAATTTGCTTGATTTACCTTCTTTTCTGTTATTCTCGTACTTCGTCTCCCATGCGTCGAATAAGCGATTGTAGTATCTGGGTGGCATGAAATCGAGGTAGGTGTAGCTCTTGCTGGTGGGGAAGATGCGTTCGAATTGTCCTTTAACCACGAACTCGTCCTCGGCTTGCGTGAGGTAGCGCACATCATCGCCTGTTAGGTTATCGAGGATGTCCTCCAGATAATCCTGTCGTTTCTCCGTCTGCGAGAACAGATTATGCTTAGTGGATTCCTTCTTCAGCAGTGTGGTCGTGTATATCCTCGGGTCGTAGCACGGTGGACATGTGTCCGTTTTCGACAGCTTCGAGGGCAGATGGAATTGGGCCAGGTTGAAGAGCGTCTGCACCAGCGGTCCTTTCACGTGCAAATCCAAAGGCGACGTGCTGTGCAAGCTCGGCGAGATGTTCACCTCCAGCAGCCACGGTTTCAGCCTCGAATCCAATAAAACGTCGACGCCGAACAGCTCGTAGCAGTTGTAGCGACTCTGCACGTTTTCACCGCACAGCTGCGTGATCGGCGATTCCCCCGAGATCATCGTTTTTATAACGAGATGCTTCAAATTGGTCCACAGTTCCTTCGTGTCGATGCCCTTAATTTCCATATACTCCCACAGTTTTGATAGCGTCCTGAAAACACCGCAAATTTCATAATTCATCTCTTGTTGTAAGAAATTACAATAAACTTACCATTTATGTCCCTGGCACGAGTTCGCGTCCTCGTTAGCTGTATATTGGCTGGACAATTTGTTGATGCTGTAGTTCGTTAGATGCATGTATCTGTCTTTCAGATCCTTATCGTCGTCGCTGTACTTCACTGATGACGGAAGAATATAAATTAACCATTAACCTGTTTGCTGCAGAACCTGGATGAGCACTTACCGCTTGCAAATCTGACCAGTCCTTCCGGGTAGAGGTAGATGCGGAGCGGGTTGAAGCTGGTGGCCAGAACGTACAGCCTGAGATCGAATTTGCTGCCGTTGATGAGGTAGGGATCGGCGATGTACCGCTGCACGATGAGTGAACTGGCCTTAGGAAGCTGAGACCACTTGTTGATCACCTTTATGCCGACGCCTCGGGCGGAAGCCGGCGGCTTGATGATCCATTTCTCTCCGCCACTGCCATCTTTGAACTCCCACTGCTGCTTCAGGTGTCTAAGATCGTGGGGCAGCACGTACGTCTGCGGAATAATACCAAACCTAGTAACAAAACGTAAACTGTGTGTGAAAAGAGCGACGTCGAGGTTTTTTTCATAAAAAAATACTCTTTGCCTCCGTGGGTCAACATCAGACGGTGCAGGTTCCTCCACAGTCTATCTTTCCTTCCTAGTTGGAAAGTGCCGGCAAAATGGTTCAACTTTTGACTGCTCTTCAGCGTTCTGAACATCGGCGATTTCATGTGCTTTCCCCACGTACCCAGCCATTCGTTGGATTCTGAATTTAAAAAATAAAAGTCATGTTAACATTTCATATACAAAATATAATAGAATTTGTTGGAAACATTTAAGGGCGGCACATCTTCACAATTACTCTGCATTCTCGTCTTGTTTAATCAATTAATGTAATCAACAACCGACCAAGAATGATAGGATCTTCACGTTGGAAATCCATTTTTGAATTATAAATGATTTATCTCGCGACAACATCAATCAGAAATTGAATTTTATGAAGGATAAACCCAACAGCTGTGCTTTTAAAATCCATTTAGGGTGTAAAGGTTTTTGAAAAAGCTCAGGTTTGGGGTATAAGGATGGGATATAAAAAAGGGACGGATACCTCGGGTGAACTCACTTCGCACCAAACGGAAGCCGGTGTTGGTCAGCGTCTTCCTCACCACGATAGGCGTTATCGTGCTGAGCTTCCATTTGAGGAATCTGTGTCCTCCTCCTGGCAGCTTGTTTGGCGCGTCGTCGTGCCGATTGAACTTTATGTAGGGCGGAATGTTCGGAAACAGGCTGTCCCTGAGCGGCCAGGAGGGCGCATCGCCGGAATCTACAAGTAAAAAACTTGATTAATGTAAATATTTATAATTGGCAACAACGACGGCAAACCTTTCGGCGGCGAAGAATCAGTCTCCGTTTTCAGCACCAGAGGTTTCTCGAATCCGGTCTCGTGCGAGGTCTCGTGTACGTCGCTGTTGACCTCATCGCACTCCTCCTTTTCGCTGCCTTCGAGATCGCTGCTATCCGATTCCAAAGACTGCTGGGTCCTAGGTGTTCTGGCCCTCAACTTGGCACTTCTGAGGGCGGCGAATTTACCTTTCGTCTTCACGGAAATTCGGCAGTTACGTTTGGTTTCGCTCTTCGAGTCGACGACGTCGATGCGCGGCCTTCGCACGATCTCGATGACCTTCACTTCCGGTGCCGGTGGCTTTGGTTGCACGTCCAAGTTCTGGATGGTCATTGGAGGATTGGCGGGATTGTATCTGTTGCTGCGAAGATCTCGCAGCTTCTCGCGCAGCACCTCGAGTTCTTTGGCGTAGCGCTCTTTGATTTGGACAGGATCGATCTGCTTATCGAAGAAGGTGCAAGTCTCGAAGATGGGACGGATATCGTTGTTTTCGAGTCGGTACTTCGGGGAGGAAGAGGGTGAAGAGCCTAGTTTAGGCGAAGACGCTAGTGGTGATTGGTTCGTTGCTGGAGGGTTTAGTGTTTGCGGCGAATTGGAACTGGGACTGGTGGAAGCCTTCGAACACAGTATGGAATTTTGGCTAAGATGATGATGGGGCTTAGTGCATAAAGGACTTTTGTTGCTCGTCACCGGTGGCGATAGCGAACTCTTGGCCGGATTTGGTGGTGGCGATCGTTTGCTTTTCACCTTCGACTCGACGAGCATGCATTTGGTGATGCCGTTGTAGTTGGTCTGCTTGTAAGGCTTCTCCTCGTAGTGCTTCCGATCACAGAAACCATCGTAATCCATATCCAAATACTCTCCGTTCTTGTTCACGTTGTTCGTGATGTAACTGGTCGGAAGCTCGCACAGATTGGTGCGCACCCTCTCCATCATCCTCAAATCTTTGGAATCGTATTCGAGATCCATGTTTTCGTATCCCCTATGCTTATCGAATTTCTTCGGGGTAAACGTTTTCATCTCCTTGCCCTTCCTCTTGCAGGGCTCGTAAGTTTCGCTCTTCGTTCTCCTCCTTGGCGATTCCTTTTCGCACGTCGGGCACCAGCTTGCATACGAGTACTTACAATCCGGCTTCACGCATTGAAATGGAAGTGACACATTGCACTCTGCCATTATCTCACTACGCTCACCCCCAATCTCATGCCTGTAAAATAAATTTAAAAAAACAAAATTAGAAAATCACGATCAACGCAAACACAATCATTCACCACGAACGAATCCACACGCGGACAACGCTAATTCCTTAGTTGAAAAATAATTTTGATGGACATATCCCACAACATTCTAAGTAAATGACAAATGCTCATTATTTTTTTTTATCATTATCAAGTAAACAAATATTTGAACTGTTACATTTGTGACAGCGTTTCAAATAAATAATTGTAAATACTAAGAATCCAGCATCTTCAAAAGCAAATACTACAACTATTAAGTAAACATGATGATAACTGGAGACGTCTCACTTTTCACTGGCAACACAATATGCAGCAGATGTATATTAATTACGGCAGCTCAATTGAAGCGAGAAACAAATAACAACTGTACAAGCAAAATCGGATTCTCTAGAGTAGCAGTTAAGAAATCACAAGTGGGCTGCAACAAGTGCAAGTGGAATTTGTATCTTTGACTTTTATCTTGTATGGCACATACTTGGCATCAGAAGGATTAATAAAAATAGTATGACTAGTAATAGAATTTGATTAATTATATACATAGTAAATCTTACAATCATTGATTTCGAAATTGAATTGCATCCAAATCATTGCAATAACATCACTCGATTCAAGTTCCACTTTTTTTGAAATATCAGTGCTAATTAATGGAAATAATGAAATATTTCTTTGATTTTGAACAAAATTTTAATGTGTTGAATGATTTTTTAGAAGATTCTGGTTGTTGATTTATGGAGAGATCTTGGACGTATTGATTGGAACGATGCGCGGTGCTCGAATGACCAATTAAGTGTGCAGTCTCTTTAAATTTTAAAAATAGAACAGGCGAGGAAAAAGTTTAGCGCTAATGGTGGAAAGTTTGTGGAAAAGGTTAATCAGAACCTAACCTCAAAGAGAGCAGCAGGTCGAGATGTTGTGGCCCAGCGTCGACGGTCAGGAAGAGCTCAGCTGCAGTCCTATCCACATCGGTCCCACGGCAGTCTCGATTGTTGATGGAAAGACCCTCTGTGATCCAAGTAAGCGGCCGTCATCCGACGAGACGTGCAGACTGCTTTCGACGAGTCGCAATTCGTATTCGATTCGCTCCCTATATCTGAATGGAACGGAACGTCGATGGGGCCGCAATCGATTCGTCTCCTCTCACCTGTCGCGAAAATGGAAATCAATACGCTAAGAGATTTGCATTTGCAGCGGAAAATCGCAAATAAATAACACGCCACACACGCACTCACACAGAGCGAAAAGCAGGCGCGCGCGCTCACCTCTCTTCTCTTCTGCCTCTTCTGCAGTTTTCCACCCGACAACTGCCGACAAATGAACAGAGCACCACCACTGCACGAATCTTATTGGTTGTTTGTAAAGCACATGCGCTCTTCCACTCTACGAAAGTACGAATAATTATTTAAATAACGTCTGTAATTAAAAAACTTACATAATGAATTTCATTAACCAATTTTCTTCTTTCTTTTTTTTTGTTCACAAGGTTAACAAACCTTAACCACGTTATCTTTCCATCATAGATTAACTCATCCAAAACACAATTCATTATCACCATTCGGCTTCTAACGGTTTTTATTGGTAGATGCATAGCAATAATATTAACACTGCAGAACTCTGCAACGCCATACAAGAAACACTAAAATAACACCAGATGGCGCTGCGTTACCAACAGAACAATTCAAAATTAATCATAAGATAATTAACGAACTTTTAAAATTCAAATATTGATTAAATCAATATATTTTTGCAATAATCCAATAAAAATATATTTCAAATAATGCCGATAATAGATGGCGCAAGAAATTCAATATTAATCAATGTTTACCATTAATGCTTATTGGACTTCAGATAAAAATGAAACGTATGCAACCAAATTTACACTACATTATTATTTTCTTGAAAGATATTTATACGAAAATTTGCATTTTTTATAAATTATCAATTAAGTTAATTAAAACTTACCACTATTTTTTTAAATGGGTTACGGTGGACGAGATGTTCTTTCTATTCATTAACTAATTTCTTTGAAAATTCAACTTCGTATACATCGTATATGAAACATTA
The DNA here is from genome assembly GCF_001412225.1 of Nicrophorus vespilloides. Taxonomy (NCBI): domain Eukaryota; kingdom Metazoa; phylum Arthropoda; class Insecta; order Coleoptera; family Silphidae; genus Nicrophorus; species Nicrophorus vespilloides. The sequence goes on from NW_017099507.1 coordinate 42,046, forward strand.
TTTATGCCGGTCGTTGCGCGCCTTTATCACCTTTGACACCTGGATGTCCTTTCAGTCCATCAACATCATCATTACCTGGTTTACCAGGCAGACCTGGCATTCCCTCTGGAGCACCTCTTAAATCCCTATTGGATATTAATTATAGAAGTCGTTGATAGTCTCCATGACGACCATGACTTTTTTTCACACTTCCTCCGGAACTTGATAAATCTTAAGATTCAAATTCCTATAACAAATTTAATCATTGTATTATAGATCTAAGTCAAAATAAAACTAAATAATTATTTTTGTTTTAAAAAAATACCTTTAAACTTAGATTTAAGCATATTTATTCCTCGTTGAACATCTAAATCAATTAACAAGAGATTATTTAATGAAATTCAAAATTCCCTAGAATTATGTAATAGTGTATTTCTTTTTATTCAATGTATTTTCAAACATAATTGTTTATAAAATAAAATCGAAGAGAACAAGAAGAAAAAAATAATGACAAACGGAATTTGAGAATCTCTTCGCTAATATAAACTCTTTCTTTTCTCTTAAATACTCCTTCAACGTATTTTAATGGTTTACGTTTCGACGTCTACAGACGTGATCAAAATCATCGACGATTTTGTTGTCTCGCGTTTTGTTTTTGTTTTCTTTCTTTCTTAGATAAATACATTTATTTCCCCTCCAACGGCTACAACAATCTTCATATAACAAAAGTAATCGATCAGTAGTTTTAGAAACTAGCACAGAACATAGTGGAGAAAATATGTAAAATACAAAATAGAAGGAAAAAAAAACATAAAACAGTGCGAATTCCGAACTGGACGAATTTGCGGTAATCGAATCGAGAATAAAAACATAATTATAATAGAAAAATGTATAATAAAATCGATCTGCATCTCTCTGTCTATCATTTATAATATAATATATATCACTATGTACAAAACGGTTTTCAAAAGAATATGTAAATTTTAAAGCATCCTCGGCGAAATGAATTCGCGCACCTTCGCGTTCGTTCCTTTGATTAAGAAAACAAAATAATGATGATAATAATAAGGAAATCCGATTGAACTGAAGCATTTTGTGTGATAGTTGCCAATGTTTACGACAGGTTTTTGTTTTTTTGTTTGTTTGTTTGTGTATGTTATTATAATTAAAGCTACACACAGGGAGATTGGCGCCTCGTTGAACTGTTATTGGAATTTGAGATCTGTGAATGGTTTTGGTGAACTTTGGTTAATCTTATTGCAAAAACTAATTGGTCCTCGGAGAAGGATTTTCAGGACGCGAATCACCCTGCATATATATACGGGGAATCATTATTATTGCTACGTATATAACTTTCTCTCTCTCTCCCTTTCTCTGTTTCTATATCTTCATTCTTTCTCTCCGCATATAATACATATTCAAGTATGTATTTACGCGGTGAGAAAGAAAGTTTTAAAACTTGTTTTGTTGTAAAGAAATGCGTTAATTCGCCCCCCCAAAAATTAATGGGAGATGTTGCTAATATCGCTAAGAACCATATTCGTTATTAAGGAATTAAATAGTAGATGTTAAGCGCATTATTATCATAGGCAATTGTTACTCGATTGTTGTGAAGACTACCCTCCTCCGTTCAACTGTTTCTCCAGCATCACCTTCAACGCCACCTTAGCCTCCTTGACTTCGACCAACTCTTGGCTCAGTTCCTGGCATAGCCGAAGCAGCACCGTGTTCTGATCCTGCAGCTGCATGAACAGATCGAATTTAGCCTTCTCCTCGACGTTGGCCGGACTGTCTCTGCTCTTGGGTGTAGGTTTCCTGTAGACCTCGAACGCGCCGTGCTTGCGGGGAGCGGCGTCCGTCGCATCCGCGCCTACACTGACACCTCCACCATCCTGCACGGAGAACTGAGCAAAGAGTTTCTTCCTTTCCGCCTCGTACTGATCTCCCGGGAATATCTCGTCCGTCACGTTCTCGTACTTCTCGAACTGTTCGAAATTCGCGAACTCACCCTCGTTCGCCTTCGCGCCGCAATCGCCTTCGGATTTTTGGTTTACGAGCTTCTTGGCGCTCTGCTGCACGTTCGGACTGACCCTGGGCGGCACGGACGGAGGCGCGAGGTTCTTGTTGAGACGATTCAAGTCCAAGCTAGAACTTCTGCCGTGCGTCTTGAAGGGCCTGGGTGGTGGCGGCGGAGGTTTCTCCTTCTTGGGCGGAGGGAATGCGGGCAGACTTACCGGACCATCTTCGGCGATGTTCGTGCTGTTTGGTGGGGGCGGCGGAGGTATAGCACCGGGGCCCGGCAAATTGAACTTCTTAGGTTGCGGCCTCTGGATGGCGGTGATCTGTTGGGAATTCTCGAGAAACTTCTTCGGACTGTTCCCGTCATCATCTTCCGCTTGTGCGGCCAACACTTCCGGCGTCAGGCGCAGCGCCACGGGATGCAGGATCTTCGGATCCTTGTCCACCGCTCCTTGCTGGAAATCGAAATTGACTGGTTTCGGTCCTGGCGAAGAGACGCTGTTCGTCGGACTCTCGAAGAACTTCGTCCACTCTTTGGCGGTGTCCTTCGTCTGGGGACTCAGAATGGGCTCTGTTTCGGGGGTTACCGACATGGGGGTTTCGTTGCCCGGAATCAGCTGCATTGGCAGCACGTCCGGTAATTCGATGTGGTTCCTCCTGAGCACCACCAAGTGCATAGCAGTATTGAACTCCTCCAAGCTCAGAGCACCGTCCTTCGTCACATCGGCTAGTTGCCAGATTTTACGAAGCTCTTGCACCGGAAGACGAGACTTCTCGAAGAACATTCGAGCAATCGGACCCGCCAACAGGGCGTTCGTATCCGCTTGCAGCGATCTGAACTGCGCCGTGTAATACTCCTTCTGCTCCGATGTTATTGTCCATACTTCGTTCGATACCTCCGTATCTTCCTCACTACTGTGTCTATCAGAGGATTCCTCCTCAGTCCCTAAAATATTCTCCATTAAAATCACATCCCTCTCAAACGTGCTTAGTTCATACCTAATAGCTGTCTTTGTTCTTCAGAGACAAGTCCTTGCCATGTCCCACTGATAGCCCAACTGCGATCTTGCACACTGTTTGTTGGTGTTGGACTGTCAGATGCAGTGCTCGATGGGCTGCCATTCCTTCCAATGCTCAAAGTCTCACTGTCCACCTCTGAATCTGTGCTGACTGGATCAACATGTTCCCTATAATCGGCACTTCTCAATTCGATTAGATCTGATTGGCCCTCAATCTGGGGCCAATTGAATCTGGGCAGTGGACCATCCATGTATATTCCTAGCACCTCAGATGTGACAGGGATATTGACCAGATGGGCTGCAACCAATTTCAGGGCATAGCAGAACTGCTTCCGATTCAAATAATTTGTTGTTTGTGACCAACATATCTCAGCAATCTGTAAAGTAAACATAATATATATACACTCACATGAATACAACCTGCAACGCACATTTGATATCCATGGTGATGACTAACAGCAGGATGCACTCAAGGCAATCCATAAACATAAACAAATGTCTCTAATTACCTTATCTATAACCTCTTCTGGGATACATCCAGACTTGATTATGTCCAACAATTTGTTAACGTTGACCTTCCCGGACTTCTCGTCGTCGCAGCAGACGAAGAGGTCGCAAAAGTAACGTTGCAGCGCTTCGGAGAGGTGCAGTTCTTCCATCGCATCAGGAAATCGGTGCCATCAGAAATCTTTGACAGCTGATTTTTGATGTTTGGCTCAACTTTTTTCCCATTGTGTTGGCATTTGGGGGGAACTCGTGACGTAACAGTTTCATTCACCAATAGCAGTTACTCATTCACACTCTCCATTAGATTAATTTGAACCAGGCAACCAAAATCACTTTAAACTTAATACTACATAAAAACTTATTTAAATTAACAAATTTCAATTATTTTTAATAAAGAAAACATTAATATTAATGTAATATGCTTACAGTTAAATTAACATATTAATAATTATTTAAAGTTCTTCACAAATACTTTAAAACAATAAAATGATAACTTATGCATAAACAACATGTATTACTGTGTATTACACCCAACTGATTTTATTGAATAATAACTTTAAATTAATTATAGAAAATTTGTATGTAAAGTTGCCTAAAATTCAGATAAATGAATAAAAAATATTAGTTTTCTAGGTTAAACTAAAGTTACATTATTGACTTATTAATACACTATTTATTTACTTTAACAAAGTAAGAATAATTATTTTATATAATTTAATTTTGTTTTCAATTAGTTTAATCTAAACGCTTCTATATTGTTTTTGCACATTAATTTAAGGTTATGTTTAAATCTTTTCTTTCAAGATGAGACACGCAAGTTTCATAGCGAGGACAGTTTTCGTCCAAAAAAACGACGTCGAAGCCGCCTGCAAAGTGCTGAACAGGATTCTGGGTAGGGAAGGTATCTTGGATCAATTCAGAAGGACGCGGTATTACGAGAAACCTTTCCAATTCAGGAGACGGATAAACTATGAGAAGTGCAAATCCATCTACAACGAGGATATGGACAGAAAGATCCAATTTGTTCTAAGGAAGAACCGCACCGATCCCTACCCAGGTTGTATTTAAATTAGAGTGAAAGATCAGTAGTCAGATATACTCTTGTATATTAATCACTAGTTCTAATTATAATACATAAAAAATAACATTAATAAAAATTTAAATTTATAAAGATCAGCCAACACCATTTCATATAAGTGTATACATATATATATTAAGAAGAAAGTAAAATGCTGTCCTTTAAATCCTATCATAGAAATCGATGACATCACCCGATTTGTAATCTCCTGCCTGCAATATTCCCAACAGTTTATCAACAGTAACCTCAGTGGATAGGATGGTCTTGTTGTCACGCATTCCCTTGAACATGCTCCTGACCTCGGAATCCTTCACATCTCCAATGACCTGAGTGACCATGTTCGTATCCACTGGGCCAGGGCAATAGTTCAGCACCTTCACATCCGTTTCCTCTTCAGCTAATACTTTGAAAAACAAGTTTCTTGCTGCCTTGCCAGCACCATACATAGCCATATTCTTGAAAGCCTGGATGCCGCACAACGAGCTTATATTGACTACAAACAGATTCTTTGCGTTGTACCTCATCTCGTGGATGAAGGAGGAGTTCAGCAGACTCGCTGAAATGACGTTCAGGTGGAAGAACTGCTTCCACACTTTCGTATCTGTCAAGTTTATGGTTCTATCAAGGCAGCCGAGCGAACCTGCGTTGTGGAATATTACACCGTTCTCGAATTCCTTGACGTTCTCTTTCATGATACTCGTGCACTCGTCGATTTCGATGGAAGACAGATCGCGTGCGTAGATCTTCACTTCGGCGCCGCCGTTCGCCTTCTCGATCAGCCGTTTCGTTTGTTTCAGAGCCTCCTCGTTTCGGGCGATCAAAATGATCGTGAGATTCTTGACTTTTTCGGCGATCGAGAGGGCTATGGTGCGTCCGATGCCTTGCGAGGCGCCGGTGACGACGGCGAGCGTCGACTTCTCCAAGTTAAACATCTTTCTCGTTCAGATGGTCGGCCTTGAGCAGTTCGACGATTTCACCTTGATTGATTGGAATACGGTCGGGCGCGATGTTCCTCAGGATCGACCCGTAATTCACTGGCGTCTCCAGAAATTCCTCTTCGAGCGCTTCACCGCTGATCAGCTGCTGCATGCAAGACTCCTTTTTCTCGGCGAGCTGCTTCAGTATGTCGGGGTCGTTCTTGATCTTCTGCAATTTCGATTCTGAGGAAACAAAAGAAGAAAAAAAACACATACACGTATTAAGGCAAAGAAAACGATTTGCTTTTTGTTATTGTTGTTATAGTGATATTCGAGTCGATTCGATTGCCAAGTAATTTGTAATTACCGAGTGTCGCCAGGTACTGATCGGAATCGGGCAGGTGCGGAGTTTCGGGCTTGAAATTGTCTTCGAAACTGGAGCAGACCTCTTGACTGGTTTCTGTGTTGCCTGTTGTTGCCCAAGGATCCATTTTTATAATCACTATCTCTGTTCTTCGTAGTGGCTGAGACGTCATTGTTTCGTTCCACGTTTCATTGGTTGCATATTCATCGCTAACTATTCACTGAAGATATGCAATTTTAATAATCAATAATTCATATATTCCATGTCCCAAATACCTACATAATTGTACTACATCCAACTCTGAAGATAAAGAAATTTTATATAATATCACCTTAATTATTTATAATTAAAAACTTATTTTTTAACATTTAACTTAAGTACCAAATTATTTTAAAACTATTTATAAAGTACTTAGAAGTTAAAAATATAATAGTTTTTTTTTTCTTCCTCCTGCTTCTTTCCCTCTAGGAAGAAATACAATAGTTACCTTCCTCAAAGTTACTAGAATCTTACCATTTCAGTTTCGTGGAAAGAAATATGGTTGTAAAATGGATGTTGAAGCTTTAATCTCAACAACAAAAGAAAACTAGTATTCTTATTTCTTAGGAAATAGCCATTCAAAAGGAACATAATAGTTGAAAATAGTAAATCTTTAAGTAGAATATATCTTCTTAATGCAAACTGATTTGAGATTTAGTTAAGCAATAATGAATATGAATTATTATTTGAATTGTGATTTTGCACGTGTGGTTGCATGTGCAAATAGGATTTTCGACATGTTGTTAATTAGAAGTTATTTCCCATATGTTTTGAAGGAATTCGTCATAGCAACCCTCGATTGAATGAACAAATGTCGGAACGTCATAGTCGAATTTGTTTTATCCCTATTGACGACCATGATCAACGCTTAATTATTGTTATTTATAGATTTTTTCTATTATGAGCAATTCATCATTATTGTGTTCTCTTCGTAACGGAGGAGCAAGTGGATTTCATCGAATCTTGGCAAGTTGTTGCCCGGTCGACCTGCTGCGATCCTGATTGGTTCTCGATTGATGTGCTCGTAAATATTTACACATACGTGTGTGCGCTTCTTGTTGTACGTATATGAAAATACGAGCAAGTGTACGTGTGGATAAAATAGTGGTGGCGATGATGATGATGACAGTTGTCGAGCCAACAAACAACACACACTCATACACATTGACATCAACTGACTGACACACACCAATACATACACATACACACACACAATCAACAACAACGACGACGACGACAAAGGTTCCCCTCGCATCCCAGATTATTATTATTTTGTGTTTTTTTGTTGTTGTTGTTGTTGTGGAGGTCGTCGCAGCAGCGATGAGCCTTAGGTGTCCGCGTCTCGTTGTTGTCGTCGCGTTCGAGTCCTGCAGTGAAGACAACAAGTTTAATGGGCAACAGCAATAGCAGCAAGTCGAGCGTGAGCAAATCGTACAGTTCGGAGGACGGGATCCATCGGGATCAACAGCACCATCACCATCACCACGGATTCGATAACAATCAAGTGAGTGTGAGAGCAGCTTGCAAAATAATAATAATGACCCTAACCTCACACGCGGAATTTTGCGATTGTAAATAAAAGTTAATGCGTCATCTATGCGATTACAACACGTGCCCTAATCTTTCCAGATCAGCCACTCACAGAGGTCCCTCCAAAGTTTGAACAGCTTCACTTCCGGCTTCAGCTTCCGCAGGCAAAACTCCACCAAGAGGTAGGATGATCAGTGCTTTGAATCCTTTGTTGTCTTCATGTAATGTTATTTGTTTTTGTTTTTTAGTGGGAAAGCCATTGCGAGGACTTACCAGTCTAGCAGAGATTGTTGGCCCTCTGCGCACATAGAGTCCAGCTTCCTGCCAGTGTTCCCAGCCCATTGTCCAACAAGGGACACAGAGTTCAGTTTTCTCGAGGAGGTTGCACAGGGCGCCTTTGGGCAGGTGTACAAAGTCAAGCAGGCTGGTTCTTTGTATGCACTCAAAGTTCTTTCTAAATATAAAGTAAGTATTTTCAGACAAATGCCTTTGTTCAAGCCATACTACCAAACATAAATTAACTCTAATTTAATTTGCAAGTCATTAACAATATATATTCAGTTAATTTTCATTAATTGCTTTTTTGCCTAGATTTTATAAAATGATATAATTACTTATATTACTTCACTATGTTAGATTACTAAAAAAAGCAGAGAAACTTAAGTAACCCATATTTTCCATGAGATTTTCTTACAATGAAAATACATAAAGTTTCATAAACTTTGCATTACTCGCGTTGCTCAAGATTCGTAAGCTGAGAAACATCAACATTGTCGGAGATCCAAAAATAATATTTAATCATGTTTGAAGAAGGAAATGATAACAAATTAGTGTTAATTTCGCGAAGCGTTACGTCACGCTCGGTTATATTTAGACTTTGGAAAAGCTGAGATGTGTTGCAGCTAGGCGATTTCAGGTATAAAAAAAAAACTGGTCTGGGAAGAAAGTTTCCACCATTTTTTTTTGTGTGTGTTCTGGTTCATGGAAAATCTCTACCTACTTTAGAATTTAGAAGCGTTGCGGGGGTTTTCGGAGGGGGAGGAAGAGCGTGACCAGTTGGGTTTAGGTATACGCTTTCACGCACCGCAACCCTGGCGGGTGAATTTGTTATCAGTGTTCATCCATTGCATGTGTCCCTTGCCTGAGAACGTTAAACTTGTCCAGACTTAACGGCACTGCAGTTCGGAACATTCACCATTTGATCATTTCTGCAGGTCTTTAAGGACAACGCCGTCCAGCAAGTGAAAGACGAGGTGCAGATTCAGAAGGCCTGTGGTCACCACACGTTCGTAGTGAACTGTCCGTTCAATTGGCAGAGCAAGAAGCGTCTCTACATTGGTAAATATATAAACACTGACGATATTATTTGTAAATGGCAATTACGGAATGTTATTAGCTTATATATACCTCAATAATTTGCGTATTGTCAACATGTTTTTCAATGAATATTCTCTTTATTTTCATACTCTCTTTATTGTTATTCTCGTGCACGTCTCAATGAATTGCGTCGTTCTCTGAATTTGGTAGTATTAGTAGTTGATGGATTTTGCGTTTCAGTTACCGACTTCGTGTCCGGCGGAGAGCTCCATCAGCTGCTGAAGAATTGCGCAATCCTGCCGTTAGCCGTGGTGCAGTTGTACGTGGCCCAGCTGGCGATAGTCTTAGGTACTTTGGAGGAGATCGCGATCGAAAAACCGCTACCTTCCTGCACACGGGACTCACTTCGCAACTTTACTAATCGACGCTTCAATCGTCTCCGTTTGCTCTCTAATTGCAGATTTCCTACACAACGCGGGCGTGATTTATCGTGACTTGAAACCGGAGAATATACTGCTTGACAACGAAGGGAATGTGCAGTTGACTGACTTCGGTTTATCCAAGTGGTTGCCGTACGGCAACAGGACGAAAACAGTTTGCGGGACACTCAAGTACATTGGTATGCTGATTTGATTGAACCAACAAACAAAAAAAGAACAACAACAAACAAACTACAAACTTTTGAGTTTTTCCACTGCACACTTAAAACAACATACACGACACACGTACACGCTAAACTTTTCATTGATTTCGCTCACTCTCAGGTCTCTCTTTTTCTTTTTACGCTGTGATTTTTGATTTTGGCTTTACGTTGTCGATTCAACTGAGTGATTACATTTTACAAGACTAATTCGCCTACAACAAAACAAAAAAAACAGGTACAAATACTCCTTTTGAGTGACGTCTGAGGAAATTAAGCGCACACGATATTGTTGTTGTTTTCTCTTTATATTCATATATTATATATATATCTAAGTTAGTATATAAGTCAGGATGAACGCGAGAACTCAGATTTTCGAGTTGGCGATGGAAGGTAGACAGGTGGATGAGGCGGTGGCCAGCATCTTCCACACCGTGCTGTTCCACCGGTCCCTCGGGAAGTTCTTTTACACGGGCGAGGGTAACTACTCGGTGGGAACGCTCGGATACACGGACGTGGATTGTGATTTTATCGATTTGACTTACGTATGCTGCACGTCGCGCGCTTTGGACCTGAACCTACGCAGGGAGATCTCGTGCTTCTCGGAGCAGCTGAGGGGGAACGAAGGTACGGGCATCGGCCAGATCAGCCTCGAGTTCTTCCAGAAGAAGCCGGCCAAATGGTTTGGCCAGCAGGAGTGCATCCCGTGGGAGGTGTGGACAGTCCGTCTGGAGTTGCTCTCCCTGCAGAACGAGGACGAGAGGCTGGTATGTCGCGAGAAGGTCGGCGATCTGCTCACCGAGAAAGTCCTGTACATCACCGAGGTGATGAACAGGCACGAATACCTTCCGAAGATGCCGAACCAATCGGAGCTCGGTCTGATCTTCGACACCTCCTACGTGGACGTGCAGCCCTACCTCTTCAAGCTGAACTACGTCTCCGGCCAGTCCGCCTCCTCCTCGATCACCAACACCATGAAGAAGCTGATCAAGGCCATGTGAATAATAATAATCCTATCCACCCGGGTGCTTAGTTTCTTAATTCTAGCCAAGCATTTTCTTACTACTGCGTGTATATCTTAATCGCACTTCATTAGTTTTTTTTTTTAAATTAATATTTCTGTTTGTTCTTTATCTCATTAGCTCTTAATTATTTAATTGTATTGATATTAGTTCCATTTAAGCGCGCGCCAACACCAAAACGATTTATCTCATAGTTCCGTTTTCTTTTTTTTTTTAAATTTCGTATTGACAACACATATTTTTAAGTAATCGATTCGTTTCTCTTTTGTTTGTGTACAAATTCGGCTTAATTGGCTTTGAGTTCCGCGGGCGGCACCAACGGAACCAACAAAACAAAATCGAGTCTACAAATTTATATTAATGAGAGAGATATATATTTAAAACAAACAAACAAACAAAAGAAAAAAGAGATACATATATTATATATATTTTAGTAGGCGAGGCAGGAAAAAATGACGAGAAAAGCAAAAAAAAACTCACTAGTTGATGTTGTGTAAGAAAGTGGTAATAGATTAGACTAAAGAAGAAAAGAACACTGCGCTTACTTTTTTTTCTTTCTTTTAAATCTATCGTTTACGAATCTCTTATTAATTATTTGATAAAATTTATAATAATTTTGTTACTTTTTTTTTTGTAATTTTAATACCACTTGACTTAAAAAGAATCTGCTTTGTTACTAACTAAATGGATGTAAATGGGTGTAAAACGGTAGCGGTGTTTGCGACTTTGTAAACGATATAACGGCGAGTGTAAACGTAATTGATTTATAGAAGAAGATGTTGAAAAATCATAGTTTATAATGAAACAGAGAAGATGTTCGTGATGAATAAGAAGTAGAGTCAGTCGACTTCGATGTGTAACTGCCATTGGATTAAGGAAGATGTAAATAGGTGTTCTGTCGCGTTCGTTCGGTTTTTATTTCTATGAACGTCGTTTTATAAGCAAACAAAACAAAATATTAATATAATAACTTCGGCGATTTCTCTAAACTTTATAATATATTTTTAATTTTGGGTTTATACTTTATATATATCTATAGAAACAATTAGTTTTTTTCTCTCTTAAATCTATGTTTCATTTTTTATTTAGAAGAAGATGAAGGAAATGTTACGTCTTATTTTCATTATTTGCATATGAATATTATTATTATGGTACCTACTCTATAGTGATCACAGAATGAATATAATTAATATTAATGAATTAACCTTAACGTTGAGGTGTTGTAAATACTTGTGAATATTAGTTTTTTTTCTTTGTTTAGAGTTTAATTTTTTTGGATTAGACCTATAAGATTTATATTTTATTCGAAAACAAATATGGTTGAGAATATGGAGGATGAGTGGTTGGATGGATGGATGGAGAGTAAGAGAGTTGAATAGAGAGAGGAAGTGGTTTTAACGAGAAAATATAAATATATAAATGTTGTGATTCTAAGCAGTGGATAAGACTATTTATTTTATAATACTACTATTACGATTAAATAATTGAGGAGTGTTAGAAGTAATTGACGATGATGATGATGATGGCGATACAAAAGCAAATACAATTTTATCACGTTCCGATTTGCTTCATTCTTTGATATCCTTTTGACACACTCCTTCCATCACCGAAGCTGTTGTTAACACAACCTTCATCATTTCATTCTCCAGTTGTATATGTGTGTGTTTTTTGTTTGTTTGTTTCATCTTTCATTTTTCGTTTATTATGATTAATTCACCACTTATTATTTAACATCAACCAACTAAAATCGATATGTCAAAAATAAAACTTGTTCGTTTCGTTTTGTTGCATAACGATTTGATACAGTATTGATATAAATCAAGAGATTATCATTTGTTTGTCAATTCGAAAGTTTTCACTTTGTCATTGTCAAAAATTTCGATTATTGATATGATATCTGTAACATCTCAGTTGCTAAAATCTTTTACAATTGTGTTCCTTTTGGAAAATCACTAAAGATAATTAGAAAAATTATTAAGAAATTCAGTTTTTTTTTAGTAAATTTGCAACTAAATATCGAAGGTGGTAATTGATTCAAGAAAGGAAAGAAATTGAAATGATTTACAAATGTCATGAAACATTTCTAAGTTCAAACTTCATCTTGACATTGACATATGGTTTTGTTTAACTTGATTAACCCCAAAATGTTCAATATTTTATTCAATTCAAATAAAGTAATTACATTTTTTTTTAATATTGTTGCATATTGAGAATAATAATCAATTATTTTTCAATTTTCACACTGAAAAATTCTATTGCAAATTTTGTTTTGTTGCTTACGTGTCTGATTGTTCTAAACGTACAAATTGCGATTCCGATCCAAAACGTATTATTTTTCTCCAATTATCGTAATTATCTACACCGATAATATTATTCATTCAATAGAATTTGCAAAAAGAAAAAATATATTTATAATTATTTCGTTGAAATGAAGATTATTTTGTTTTGTTTCTTTCGCAGCTTAACAATTTGTAATTTTAATTTTCATCAAATAAAATGCAAATAACATAAATTAGCATGACGCTTTGACTGACAGCTGTTTATGTTGACAGTGACAGTGACAATCAAATATTAAAATATAATTATAAGAATATTAATTACGTGAATAAGATGATTCTTTAATTGAATTGACTAAATTAACTATTAAACTGTTGCTGATAGTATCATTAAATGACACAAAGTAACTTGTTTATTTTGTAATTTATTGGAAATTTAAAACGAAATTCAACAATTTCGATTAAACAGCTGTCATTAAATGTCATAAAATAATTACTTTTCGATAAATTTGCAATTGTAAATTACTATGAACTCTATTGATAATAATATCTTAGATTTACAGTTTACACTATTAATTTATTGTCATAAATCGAAGACAAAGTTGAATGTGAATTGGCAATGACAGTGACAGAACAAAATAATGAAGTTTTTTCAATGTCGCTGTTTCTTGTCACTTGATTATCACTTTACGTAACGACAATGTTTGCTAAAGACAAAATGTCAATGTTTTCAAATAGATTATGAATTCGACGAGAGTTGTTGTTGTTATTGTTGTCCTCATTTTGTCAAAATTGCAATTGTTGTCTTCAGGTAAGTTTATTTTCTGTTTCAGCGCCGGAGGTGTTGGCGAAAGAGCCGTACGGACACGCCGTCGACTGGTGGTCTCTGGGAGTCGTGGCCTGCCTGATGCTGACCGCTCAAGTAAGTCTCGCAACTTTCAGTTCTCTTTCATGTCATTACTGCGTTCGTTTATTTTTTCTTCTTATGCCTTTTGTTTCGTTTCGTCGTTGTTTTGTTCGCTTCCTTCGCGCGCGCTCTCTCTCTCTCAAGAGGAGGATTACGCAAGGAAGCCCTTGAAAAGACTTTCGAAACGCGACCGGTGAATAGGATAGGATAGGAGGAGAGAAGGCGAGGTTCGTGTTGTTCGCCTCTATTAAATGTTTCGCGGATTACTCATAATCGAATGCAAATTCCTTATCCTTTATTTTATGTTGCTGCTGCTGCTGGCTTTTGCTGTCTTTCCCTTCTCGGCAATGCCTGACATGCGGATGGGACATCGCTCTGCAATTCCTGCAACTAGTTTTGCAGTTTGAAGAGGCAGACGCGCTCACACATGAATGCACGCATCCTGCTGGGCTTTGAGTCTTTGACCCATGGAATGCTGCACGGTAGGTCTTCTTCGCCAAACGAAATGTGCACACGCCGCGTTGCTTCTTGAGCGAACGTGTGCGTGTTTCTTCTATGTGCGCGAAGATTCCTGATTGAAAATACCTTTTGTATAAAGAGATTCCTTCCACCTTCTCTCCTTTTGCGATGCCATGCATTTTAAGAGCGCTCTCTTCGCGAAATTACAGAAAATTGCACTTAAATTACTCGACATTATCGTTGATTTCGTTCCATTCTCATCATCATCCACCATAACAACAACAACAACAACATCCTCAGCAATTATACCCTTTGCTACAGAAGACTACAACATTTCTTAGTCCAATTATCTACCCTTTACATACTTATTCCAGTATGGTTTTATTTTCAATTCTATTCTTAGACCAATGAGAATCATCAAATTATCTTTTTTTTTTTTAATTTCAAAGAATAAATGATGCTTTTAAACTGAATTAACTAAGAATAAGTTCTTTTTTTCGCAATTCGAGCACGTAATCGAAAATAATTGCGTTTCACTTGGGATAATAGGGATTGCAAATGAAAGACAAAACGGTTTGTAAAAAAAAATTGTAATACAAGCTTTTTCCTCGCTTAATACATACAATGACTTAACGAAATCGCTATATACCAAGTCTGTGTGTGTGTGTGTGACAATAAGTGTACTTTTGTTTTCTTCGTAATCAATTGTTATCCATCACGTGTCTTCTTCTCACTTTTGTTTATTCGCGTCGTCCAGGAAACCAAAAAGAAAAACGGTGCTCAAAATCTAGGCGTGTTTTGCGTTTTCTAATGTTTTTGTTGTTGTTGTTGTTTAATCGTTAGTCTTTTTCGATTTCCGGAACGCTGCAAAAGTGAAGAAGAAAAAAAACGGAAGAAATAAGGAATTGACGAAAAACACGTACAGTTATAATAATAATAGTTTGTATTATTAATTAAAAAAATAATAAAAACAAAATAAAAATACTAAATAACTCTAGTTATAAAATAATAATAATAATTTACACGCGTCGCGACGCCAGAACGGTCGGTCGGCGCCGTTCGAAACGTTTATCTTTTAATATTTCTGTCCGTTATTTTTAACATTTTCTTTTTGTTTTTAATCATTCCTTTTTTCGCTTTTCGCATTTTCGTTTCTATATTTGAGCACATAAATAAGAAAAAAAATAAAATAAAAATAAAAGAGAAAATAATAAAATAAAATTATTAAAAAAATAATAATAATAATAATGGGGCTTGATTAATATTAAATTAGTTTAAATACTAATTCAGAGGTCCGAGTTCCGATCGTCCAAATTATTCTCGAACCGCCGTGTTTAAGTATTATATCCTTTCTTCTTTTTTCTTCTACTGCTTTCTTCCTCGATGCGTTCGAATAATGGGACAAGGGGTACTCGGCTTCAGTTTTTCCTTCGTCTTCGTCTTCTTCTTCTTAAAAAACTCAGTCGCAGGTTTGTGTTTTCTTCTTCTGATTGATCTTAATTACGATTTTTTTTTTTGAGGATTTGTGGATTGTTTTGATTTAAAGGGTGTGGGGGGATTGTCAGGATTGTGGATGGGTTTAAATTAGGATTCTGGGGCTTCAGGAGCTTGCGACTGTTGGGGCTCCCGCTTGGGGTTGCTTCTCCTCCTCGGGTTGTTTCTTCTCTTCGGCTTGTGGTTGTTGAGGTGCCTGTTCTTGGGGCTTCTCCTCTGCCTTGGGTTGCTCCAATTTCTTCTCCTCCGGCTGAGGTGCCTGTTCTTGTGGTTGAGCGACTGGGGTCGCAGCTGGGGCGGCCGCCTCTGGCTCTTCGGATTTTGGTTCCTCTACTTTGATTTCCTTGGCTTCGATCTTAGTCGGTTCGGCTTCCAGTTTCAGTTGCTCTTGGACTGGGGCTGCTTCGAGGGCTGGAGCCGGGGCGGCCAACTCTGGGTTCTCCTTGGGCAATTCCTCGGCCTTGGCCTTCTTCTCTGGGAGCTCGGTTTCTGGTTTGATTTCCTCGGCTTTCGGGGCTTGAGGTTCTTCGATTTTCTTCTCCTCTGGCTTCTTGGCCGGTTCGGCTTCGAGTTGCTTTTCTTGTGGTTTCACCTCCTCGGCGACGACGACGGTGGCTTCGGCCTTCTGGTCGGCGCTCGCGATGATCTCCTCGACGGCTTTGGCGGCTGGCTCTTCTGGTTTCGGGGCGTCAGGCTTTACTTCGACGGGTTTCTGCTCGGATGCTTGAGCGGCCAAGGTGACTGGAGCCTCGGAGATCTTCTGGGCTTCGGTGGTTGGAGCGGCGGCGGTGCTGAGTTCGGCTTTGGGGGCTTCAGTTGGTTTAGCTTCCTCTTGCGGTGGGATTGGCAGAGCCTTTTGGGTTGGTACATCTTCCTTGGGTTGTTCGATGGCCTTAGGTTGTTCTGGCAATTTCTCTTCCGGCTTGGCTTCGGCGATTTGCTCCACAAGTTTCGGCTCTTCAGGTTTCAGTTCCTTCTCGGTTTTGACGTCCTCCTTCAGAGGTTCGGCGGCCTCCTGCGGCTTGGCATCGTCGGCAACTGGTTCTGGTTTCTTGGATGCTTCTTCCGAGCTGGCCTCGTTAGATTCCTCCGAGGATTCGGCGGAATCTTGATGGTGGATGTGCTCGTGGCTGGAATCCTGCTGCACCTCAGGTTTGATCTCGTCGGACTTGGAAACGGAAGAGTAATCGGTGATGACCAGAGGAACGGCCGGTGCCTCGTCCTTGTTGTCGGACAGAGGGTAGGCGAAGGCGGTGGCTGCCAGCAAGACTAGTCCCAGAAACAGCTTCATTCTGCAAGTTGAAAAACGACCAACACGAATTCTTTAATAGGGAACGAAATCAAATAAAAGAAGTAGATTAATCAAGAGCGCCGGATGTCGTTGCCTCGACGACATACACAATGACCGCTCATTCGTTTGTTCTCAACACTGAATGAATATAAGAGAGAGAGAGAGTTAAAAGTGGAGAAAATTAAAGAGCGAACCGTTTGAATTGAATTAAATTCGGCGCAGAGCAAACAGTGAGATGAGGCCAATGAACTATTTCGGAAATCTCTTTAAATTAGATAATCGCACCTCTCCTCATCTGATGTCCAGTGTCAGTGGCACGGCCAACCGGCCTGCAAATGGCCATCATCTATTGCAGCCTTGAATTTCCCGCAGAAGGGAAGACGCGCGATGGAATAACAAACAAAAAAAAGAAGAACTTAGGATGTTGAACCATCATCATCAACTTGGTTGCATGGTAACTTGGCAACCGGTTATGTGAAAAAGACAAATAAAAGCGCGTCTCGTTAGTCCGCCGCTAGAGTTTGCTCATCCTATTAGTCGTTTTTCTTTTCAGGAAACCAGTTTTTCCTCTCGCCACCTCGAGATACCTGCATCTGCATCTTCTTCTAATCCTCCCTGTACGTGCAAACGTTAACAATTTAACAACGCGACCATCACCCATAAAAATGACTTGAAGTCACTGTCAAAGTGACATCTACACTCTTGAATTAATCATCGCATTATAGAATCGAACGAATTACATTTATTACAATTACATTATCGGAATTTTGTGAACACGAGGAGCTTTGCGGTTTACAAACATTTCGCCGTAACGAAAAACCCCCGCGGACAATCAATTTCCTTCTTCATTGTAATTATTATTTTTCTCTCTATCTCTTTCTATTCCTTCATCAATTCTCCTAATGAACTTTTAATTCTTCTCGCGCCTCTTTCACACCATTACGAAACGCAATTAGGAATATTTCTGAAACTCATTTGTAGTTAAAAACTTAACGACTCGATACCAAAAATTATTTTTTTTCTTTATATCGCGGTTAATTCAATATTAATTATTATCCTTGTTTTAACTTTAGAAAGCAATTACTATAACAATTTAAAAGTTCTTTTATTTATCTCTCTCTCTCTATTGTCGTTGTAATTTGAAAAGTAGTGAATTGATCCGAACGAAGGTGGCGGCGGCGACGGTGGCGACTTACTTTATTATATGCGCGCGTTATGCAATTATTATAAATGCATTCCATGAAATTATTTACTTTATGAAAGTACGCGCCTCGTTGCGCAACGTATCAATTTATTAATTTAATGTTGGAAGTTGTTGCGTCCTCTCTGTTTCTTCTCCATCTCTCTCTCATTCTTGATGGAGAAGAAGAAGGGAAAACAACAGAAGAAAAATAAATATAAAAAAAACGGCCTCCTCCGATCGACGACACACGCACACGGCCCACTGAGAAATTCATGAAACGCGTTTCGATTGTTACTATTTTTAGGATCGTCGCATTATTATTATTATTATCATTATTTTTTCGTTGTTTT
This sequence comes from Nicrophorus vespilloides, assembly GCF_001412225.1. Taxonomy (NCBI): domain Eukaryota; kingdom Metazoa; phylum Arthropoda; class Insecta; order Coleoptera; family Silphidae; genus Nicrophorus; species Nicrophorus vespilloides. Next base: position 60,437 of record NW_017099507.1, read on the forward strand.
TTTGTTCCCTTCATTCCGCATTAAATATTATTCCTTCGTTTAAACGTATCGATCGGTCAATTAGTAAATAGTCCTGTCATTAGAGTCAACATGGGGGAATGAGAGCGAATGAAAGAGGAACAATAAATAATACGAATTACGCACGAAAAGACGTAATAAATTTACAGGTGATAACAAAAAAAAAATATGTTTGCTCAATCAATATTATTGCAATTTTTTTGTCCAGCAAATTTATTATTTCGTTTCATTAATCATTTTCAAGTAACATTTATGGTTCGTGTTAATAAATTGACTAAATATTGTAACAAATTCAGCGTATTTGTTCAGTTTATTCGAAATGTGATGTGGAATTTCTTAAACTGAACAACATTGTGCTTCAAATACTGTACAAATTTATAATTTCAACAAACTGTTAGGAAAATTTATATATTTTCTTGAAATAGAAAATTGACAAAGTTTAGTTAACATTTAAATGCTTAAAATTTGAGAATGAAACAAACTGTTAGATGTTATATTTAAAGAAAACGTTTGAAACTTTGGGAAATATGAGTAAATTTAGTTTATTTGAAATATGATTGTGGAAATTCTTGGAAAACAAATCAGATTTGTTCTTGTATCAGTAGAGGCACAATAATTTCAATTATTTAGTGTATATATATATATATAAATAAGTTGCTTTGTTACTTTACCTGGTAATTGTATGAGTTTTTAAGTCGGTTTCACAACGAGAATTTGTATAAAAATTGTGCGGACGAATTTGTTGTCGCGTTGCTTGCTGCTGCTGCTGTTGGTTTGTAGAGTAGAGTTGTTTGTAGACCGAAGAGGCACTAGATAGACACAGACCACCAGATGTGTGTATGATGGTCTTCCTTGGTGGTGGAGTGGTTTTATAGCGCCGGGACGACCGGGGCTCCCCCACCCCTCGCTTTTTTTCCACCACAACTTAAACTTCTAAACTGACCGGACGCGAGACATCTTCTTCTTCTTCTTCCTCCACCATCATCATCATCGCAGCCTTCTTCGTCTCTTCTTCTCTTCTTCTTCTTCTTGGTCTCTTAGTCTCCTTTTTGTGCTCGTTTTTTTTTTCGTTGTCCGCGTGTGCGTGTGTGTGTATGTGTTCACTTCACCAATGGTCATCTCCTAAGCACCCATAGATACGTCCTCAATTTGTTCCTTCTTCGTCGTAGTCGTCTGTGTGTTTTATTTATTTTTTTTGCACCAGTCTTCAACTATTATTATTATGATTATTATTTCCTAGACCGATTCGCCGTAACAAAAATCTTATATATTTATTTTTTTCGTCGTCGTCTAGCAACAACGAACAAAAGAACAACATTAAAAACAGACAAAAGAAGAAACATTCCTTTGTTATAATTACCATCGAAACCTTCGCAGAACCAAAAATCTAACTAATTTTGTTTCATATTTTTTTTTTAGTTTGTTTTTTTAATTTGAATTTTCAAACACCGTAATCGAGTTTTAAGACAATTTAATTTATAATTGACGCGGTTGCAATGCGCGACTTCCTCTGTTCATTTATTTTGTTTTTTTTGGGCAAGGTTCAAACAATTTTTGTTTTGTCGCCTTAGCAACGTTTGTTATAATATATACTACATCTATTGAGGTTGAGATCTCTCGTGTCTTCTCTTCACTTCACATTCTGTGATTATTTCTGGTGAATTACTTAAATACACATTACACGTTTGCTCATGTTATTATTAAATGACTCAATTTCTTGCCTCTTTAGACCAAGTTTTTTTAAAAATTATTTTCATCTTCTCTTCTTTTGTTCGTTTGTTATATATATGTTACTCTATTCCACGTAAACACGCATTGTTTCGTTACGTAACGTAAAAAAAAATCGAAAAATTGCAGTTTTGCGAGTCACTTGATATTTCCCGTCTTATTATTCATAATTTCGATAAAAACACCGTTGTTTTTCAATGTTATCAATCAGTAAATTCATTTAAAATCGCTAATACTAATTGTAATTCCAATATTTATTAAATATTCTATTCTAAACTCAATCAAATTAGTGATTTTTAGTTGGTTATGAATCACTTGAATTCTTTTGTTTCACAAAATAACAATTACTAAATATTTAAATGTTTGATAATTTTTACGTAAACGTAAATGTAATGTTTTGAATCGTAATCTTCTTGAATTTTTTTTGTATTCGTGAATTTCGATGGGTTTTGTAACTCGCATAATCATTAAAAATCGTTTAGATTCGATTTGAAAAGAAAGCCTCTTTATATTATTACATAAGTTACATCATTCTGTTAAGTGTGTTTATAATTGGAGAAATTTAAATAAATCTTCTAGAAAGATACAAAAAAAAACTATGCATCTTCGAAATTTCGTGCAACAAATCTTAGTAGCTTTGCTCATTTTTCAATTGTTTGATTTGTCTTTTGTTCTGTCTTTTCACAATTATTCGAAAATGAAACTTTTCTTCATTTTAAGATAATTTAATTAGCTTTGCTCATTTTATTGTTAGTCTTTTGTTTTGTCCTTTGACAATTGCGTCAAAATCAATTATAAATGTGTGAGGTCAATTTTAGGTTAGTTTGCAAGTGCAATCATAGTAGCTTTGCTCATTTTTCAATTGTTTTTGTCTTTTGTCGTTGATTCTCCATACTTTTGCATATTTTAGAGATAAATTCCAAACTTAATTTCCATCTTTTCTTCAAATTTAGATGCATTATTGTAAAATTGTGAAACTAAAGAAATTAATACATGTTCGACAAGTTCGAACCGCGAAAGTTTCTTCATGCCCGGATTTCTTCGTATATAAATATATGTAAAGGGTAAAATCCTTGAGACTTGGATATTTGGAAAACTGTGTTGTGTTTCGAAGCAATCTCTCGAGTTCGAGTCGTGCCGGAAAAAGTCCTCCGCTTCGATCTAGATCCGAGGAAGGAAAGAAAAAAAAAGTGTGAGCAAAACGCTAAATCCTTGAACGCGCGCGCTCTGGAAAAACTGTTCCAAGTGCAAACGCGCTTCGCATTTTCCAAATCGTTCATTTGTTTACACAAAAATTTTGCTTTTGTTTCGTCCGTTCATAATTATTGTTTATCATGATCATCATCAAGTAGGTCAAGCACAAAATCGATATATTACACTAATAAATATTGACCGCGAAAGTCGTCCAATAAGTTTTGTTGATTTGACACGGATACCTTAACTCATATTGTTGTTGTTATTATTATTAAATATTTCTCTAATTTTCTTCATTTGTAACTTTTCTTCATAATTGTCGCAGCGTTGCGCAAATTGCGATCCGTGTTGTTTGTTGTCGCTGTTGTTGTAAATGATGTAACAAATTTGTGCACGACGTAAGCCGAGTTTTAAAAGAGAGATCGAGTGTGTGTGTGTTATCGAACCGCACGATCGTTTGTCATCTGTTTATTTATTTATTTACTTTTTCCGATTACACAGTTTTCAAAAATATTCAGATGATGATGATGATGATTAATTGCGAAACTGTTCTTATGTGCATCTTCCTTCCTCTCTGAAACTGTGCACAGATTCGAAAGTTTAGTTACATTATAAGAAGCGTAGTAAAGATTCTCAAATTAGTTTGTTAGAAAAATAAAATCTTAAAATTCAATTTTTCAAAATTTCGAACTTAAAAAATGTAATACTAATTGTTTATTTATGGCATTTGTTTATTAGTCTATTGTTTTGTGACTTTTTTTTGTTTTGTTATTTTATTTGTTTTTGCTGGTGAAATGAGTTTATAGTTTTATTCATCGATAAACAGGAATATCGATTCGAATTTATTTCTATTACAAAAACAAAATTTTCCATGGAACCAATTAATCCTTACGTAATTTCATCATTTGTTTGTTAGTCATTTGTTTTGTCACTGATTCACCTGAATTTCCATCTGGACTTTAATTCTAAATCAAAGCCTCAATCGTTTGTCATTCGTTTCTCAATTTTGCAAAATCTCTAATTTTTTCAGAAGCATTTGAAAAATTAGTGATAATTAACCTTCAAAAAACAAAACAAATCAACTCATTTTGACGTTTGTGATCTGTCACACGTCAATATTATAGATTTTTACCTTTAAATCTATAAATATTTAATCGATTTTAGGATTTTCCCACTACTTATTCATATATTATAAATACATGTGGAGATTCCGAGGATTACAATGATTATGTTTCTTTTTAAACAGGTGCTAGTGGATTCCCATCCACAAATGATACGTAACTTCTAAAAAAGAACAAAACTAATTTTGACGTTTGTAATCTGTCAAGCGTTAACATTTCAGATATTTGTGATCTGCCAAACGTCAGAATTTGCGAATATTTTAATTTTCCTGTTATTTTAATTGTAAATGGTTATTATCCAAATGACAATTACCTTAAAAAAGAAAACAACAATTTTGACGTTTATAATCTGTCAAACGTTAACATTTCAGATGTTTGTGATCTGTCAAACGTCAGAATTTACAAATATTCAAATAGATTTTCCTATTATTTTATTTCTTGCTGCTAATTATAAACGGTTAATATCCAAATGACAATTACCTTAAAAAGAATACAATAAATTTTGACGTTTGTAATCTGTCAAACGTTAACATTTCAGATGTTTGTGATCTGTCAAACGTCAGAATTTGCGAATATTCAAATAGATTTTCCTATTATTTTAATTGTAAATTGTTATTATGCAAATGACAATTACCTTAAAAAGAAAACAACAAATTTTGACGTTTGTAATCTATCAAATGTTAACATTTCAGATGTTTGGAGATCTGTCAAACGTCAGAATTTGCGAGTATTCAAATAGATTTTCCTGTTATTTTAATTGTAAATGGTTATTATCCATATGACAATTACTTTAAAAAGGAAAAAACTAATTTTGACGTTTGTAATCTGTCAAACGTTAACATTTCAGATGTTTGGAGATCTGTCAAACGTCAGAATTTGCGAATATTCAAATATATTTTCCTGTTATTTTAATTGAAAATGGTTATTATCCATATGACAATTAACTTAAAAAGGAAAAAATATATTTTCCTGTTATTTTAATTGTAAATGGTTATTATCCATATGACAATTACCTTAAAAAGGAAAAAACAAATTTTGACGTTTGTAATCTGTCAAACGTTAACATTTCAGATGTTTATGATGTGACAAACGTCAGAATTTGCGAATATTCAAATAGATTTTCCTGTTATTTTAATTGTAAATGGTTATTATCTTAAAGAGAAAACAACAAATTTTGACGTTTGTGTCAAAAGTCAAGAATGCTAGACGTTTTCTCGGTTATAATAGTATAGATTTTACCTTTTAATCTATAAATATTCAAATCGATTTTCTTGCTAATTGAGAGTGGACATTATTATCATCCAATTTGATTAATGTCCTCTCTTCCTCCGCGTCAAAGCTCCATACATAATATATATATATTTTTTAATCCATTAAATTGCGAGCGACGCGTATCGTCTTACAAGTTGCAATTATTTAGTAAAATATACACAGGGAAACGATTTTCCGAGCTCGCGGAAAACGAAGACAATCTTCCTCTCCTTCTGAATATGAATTTATCTTCGCGTATGTGTAAATGTGCGTCTATTTTTAGCCCGAGCAAAAATCGACTTTACAGTTAAGGTTTAGACAGTTATGTACAGAGAGTGCTTATTAAAAGTGCTTCTGCTTCTGGCTGCTGCTGCTACAGCATCATGAGACTATCCTCTCTCGAAGAGATGTTGAAAAAAAAAACATTATCTATATATATATAGAGAGAGAGAAACACGAGCAAGAAACGTCCGACGTTAATAATTTTGTATTATGCAAATATCGCGTGTCATTAATTTAATTCGCATTCGCGGATTCGAAATGCATCTTCATCCTTCGTCTTCTCTTCATCATCCTTGCAGCGGCGGTTACGCTGATCATAGCCTCCCGAGATCTAATCCGAAAATAAAAAGGAAAACCTGGTTGATTCGCCTGCGGCTGCTTTGCCGAAGCAACAGGAAACGGTTTTTTCTTCTTGCGCGCTTTCGGTCATTTTCCCTACTTGATTGTGTGTGTGGAGGAATCAAAGGACCGGAATTAACAACAGCCAAGTGAAAAAGACAGACAGAAGGTAGAGGAGAAGAAAGAGAGATACGTGATAAGGAAGTACATGCAAAAGAGTTTAAAAAATCTGGTTACCTGGGCTTACCTTAAGTAGGTAGGAGGAGGACCCCATTGGTCCCATATTGTTGGATGAGATAAATGTGGAGATACGAGACGAGAATACATTACAACCTCTAAATACTAGACTAGAATGGGAAAAGAAAAAGGGAACCCATTTACAACCACCTTCAACAACGCACAGATAAAAAAAATATATACAAGAATGGACACTGTGTGTTTTCAATGATGATGATAATATCATCCCTCAGAAAATTTGAACTAGTTTTCGGTAATTTCAAAGGATCAGGTAGTTTCTTAGAATTGCTCATCCTATCTTTCTTTCCCATCATCCTATCAAATTTTTGTTTTATTATACAGCGCCGATTATTTCTGCAACAACAACATCGCATAATAGACTGCGCGAATCTTCTCGGAAATAGACGCAATAAACCCATAATTTTGCCTCGACCTAATCAATTTCGCTAATCTGAGAGAACGAAATAACCACCACCAGAAGCTCCATCTATAATTATGACGTACACTGTTATTATGATATTAGATAACAACGTCTGGCACATTGACGTTTCATTGATTACAAACGTCAAAATTTATTGTTGAGAGGTTAATTGGATGGGAAATCGTTATAAACAATGCTAGTTCCTGTTTAGAGGTTAATTGTCACTTAGATGAGAAACTACCACAATTTATAAAGAATCGTATCTCCATCTATAATTAAAACACATCTGACAGATTACAAACGTCAAAGTTTATTTTTGGAAATTATTCCCACATGTCCAGAATTCACAATATAAATTAATAATCCAAGTATTTAGGACGTAATAAGTAAATTTCAACATATTTCTTTAGACTTTTTCAACTTACATTATAAAATGAAAAATTTTGAATCGAATCGATTGCTAATTAGTTATAAATCTTGGTGGTTTTCCAAATAAGTGACATTTAACCTCTAAAAAGCAACAAATTTTGACGTTTACGATCTGTCAAATGTTAAAATTCCAGACGTTCTCGTCTTCGTTAAGTCAAGTAGTAATAACAAATTTACAAATATGTACGATTTATCTATTGCATTCACTTGATAACTAGTTTTGTTAGTAGGATACAAATCAAGTAGTAAATACAAATTGTCATAAAAGATTACGGTTCTTATTGCATTCATTTGACGATTAGTCTTGTCGATTATTTCGTTCGTCGCTAATTGCCAATTAAGATTTAACGTTATCCGCACTTAATGCTAGCCAAAGATAAATTCATTAGAATGATTCAATTTGTTGGATAAGCGTGTTTGAGAGTAGTTTAATCAAAAGACAATTAGCTTATCAGAGCTACAACTAATTAATTATCGTAGATCGAAAAACGCTCTTAGTTTCTTTTTAAACTAATACATCTTATGAGTGAAATAGATTAAAAAAAAAAGCACAATTTTTTTTTGATTCCTTAAGTTTCTGAAGTGAATTGAACATAGACTAAACGGAGAAGTGAATTGAAATATGGATTTGTGTTGGTTTTCTTAGAAATCTTAATAAGTCGATGATGATTAGCGGTTCGGGTCTTAATTAACAGAGAAGATGTGTGGTGGAGAAGGAGGAGAGACCAGGAAAAGAAATGTGCTGCGAAAACATAAAAACATGCCGCTCATTTGCATAGCGCCAATGGCGGAATCGTGAGTTTCTGCATTTCTGAAAACCGAGAAATGGCATGACTAGAGGAGGCGCCGCAATCGCAATTATTGCCTAGGTTATCGATACACAACAAAAACAAAGAAAAAAAAAACAAAAACAATCGATAGCTTGATTACTCAGATCTAATCGCAAACGAATAAAAAACAATTGCTTCTGAAATGACTCATCCATAGGTATTATTGTTAATAATAAACATAATATTAGAAAAATGTACGATAAGGAAATTGTTGTTAGCTGTAGTTTCATGAATCATGGAATAATTTCTGTTAAAACCTTTCGAAAGTCCGATGATGTTTCGTTTTGCTTCGTAGAAGAAATGAAGACCGAAAGGAAAGGAAAATAGAAGAAGAAAAAAACATAAAAGTGCCGTTTTTTATAACAATTTCTGCATGGGAAAATTGCGTGCCGTTTATTTCTTTACGTTTTTCTCTCTCTCTCTCATTCTTTCTTCTTCGAAAAGGTCAGATGAGTTTCCTCGAGTTGCCCAATGCAATTAGCTTCGCATTTTTATTATAGGTCGTTCATTTTTTTTGTTGTTCATATTTTTCCTCTTTCTTTCTTTCTTTCTTTCTTTCCTTCTTTCACCCACGTTTGTCGTTTAAGATTTCAACAATGAGACGCCTACTCTACAGGTATTCACAATTATCGACAGGTAGATTTTTTTTTTTGGCACAAAGATACCTTAATCGATTTTTCGAGGTTGAAAAGTGTCGGAAGTCGTCGAGACATTTGTCTGCTTCTCTTTTCTTGTTTTTTTTTTTTTTTTTTGGAGACACAATTGGACTAAAGAACGTCGTAATCTTTAGCTTCGATTATTGTTCACTTCTTCAGTTCGTCGATAAAATAAACCCAATTTCGTATTTGTCTTTTATATAATTCCGAACACTCAAACTTAAATCACAATAATAACAATATTTCTATTCATTGTAAACAACTTTATTAATTACTTAAAAATTGTTATTTAAAACTTAACGAGAGTTTAGAACTTATCAATTATCCAGAAGGCTGAGCAAACCTATTGGAATTTCAAAAAAAAAAACATTAATTAATAATGATAAACGTCATCGTCCATGACATCTGTCAACGTATTCTTGACGTTCCTTCCTGCATTGCTAATGCATTATCTACAGTTTCCCGCGATTCTCAACAATTATGTAATGATTTTATTTACGTCAACACACTTCTTTTTTTATTTAAATTATTAATGTGATTACACAATTGTCTTACTTTATCTATATTTGAAAACGTAACGTCTAATGCTTACGGTTCAATGATATTTGAACTAAAAATTTAAGGTGCTAATTGAGTTAAATGTATTTTGGGTAATATTTTTTTTTTTTTTTTTGTTTAAAGTTTAATGATATTTACTTTACAATCGAAAATTCCTTATACTATAAGATCAATGTCAAAATTGACATTGGAAATGTCATCTTGTAGCAGTATTGAAGATATTCATTGACATATTCATAGTCATAGATTCGTGACACATGAAAGTTTTTGTAACACGTGTGTCAAGTGTCAAGTTGACATTTGAAATGTCAGATTTGTGTGTGTGTGTTTAGATGAAATAGAAAATTGTTCGATGTGTAAAGGTTCATTGGTATTTGATCTAAGATCATTGAAGTTTATTGATTTGGCACGGCCGTGTGAAATGGAAATGTTGAAGAGGAAAATGTCGGTGGATGCGCGATGTTACTCTACGCGAGTATGCCGTGGAGGCATGGGCGGAATTGATATTCCGCCGTGCACTTCTATTTATGTATTCTTAAACACTCAATCATCAAATAAATTGTTTATGTTTATATAAACTAGACACACACTCAATTGTTGTGCACGGCGCCTCGGGAATACTAAAAGAGAGACGAAGAGTCGTCTCTTCTTCCCTCGTTCCTTCTTCCCATCGCGTCTAGAGACCACCGCTCTTTCTTTCTTTCTCCTTTTCTTTTTTTTTGTTGTTGTTTCATTGCGATTTATGTCATTATTTTAAACGATCCATAATAAACTCCGCCAAAACGAGACGTCAATACCAAAAAGCCCGATAAAGTCTTCTCTCTTCTTCTCTTATTGTCTTCGAAACATTTTCCCTTCCTCACGACCCAGACAGAGATTTACAAGTCTTCGGACAGAGATTATTACAATTGCTGGAATCGCTACTTCCTCTGCTTCACTCTTTCACCCACAAGGCTACCACCTTTTGCTATGACAGTGAAATTATTCAAGTCGATTCATCTGTTAACATTTTTAAAGATGGCGTATTCTTTCATATGATTTTGACAGTTTGAATTTTGTATATTTGACATTTCAATGCTTGTTAATGTGACATTTATGACTTTGACACTGACAGTTCTATATTTTGATCTTGTAATCACTTCAAATTCGTAACGTTTTAACACGTTTCTTTTTTTTTTTGAATAATTAACCAATTTGACACTGACAGTGACAATTGAGTAAATTGATTTTATGCTTTGTGTTTAAATATCGATTTGCGTTACAAATGCGTGTAACAATTTGCCTGTAAATCTATTTATGAATGAAACAATGAGAAATAGTCGATAAGCGGTAATCGTTGAAAGATAAAAGCAGAAGTACGTAAGAATTTTCTGTTTTCCCTCATTTTTGACATGCCATTACTTAGTGCATTTATCGTATAGCGCTGATTAGCTTCCAATGCCGGAGACGCGAATAGCGAAAACACATCCAAGTTCACCTTCGAATGTTTCCCGCATGAACCATGGCCCGATTATCCGAACAATTTTCGAAATTCCAAGAAACAACAGTTTGTTTTTTTTTTTAACTTCATTTATGAAAACATATACGTTTCCTTCGTTCATTCATTCAATCGCATAAACGAAAGAAATTAGTGAACTTCCTCAATTAACATTAATTCTATTTTTGGCTCCTTCTCGTCTTCATCCATCCATTAATCGCGCGAATTTCACGATTAGTTAGATATGAGAAGAGACGGATTCGTTCCAATGAAGAGCAACAATGCATTAAGTGCAAATTTTAATCAAAAACAACAGAACAATTATCGCTATTTATTTTCCTGTTTCTGTTTATTATTTCGTCGACAATTTTAGTTTTAATTTAATTGACCGTTTCCTCTTCCGCAAATCGCAATTACTTTTAAATAAATATAAAAATGCTATTATTTAATTCTGTTTTTCCTGATCGCTATCATCGCCGCACATTTTGCAACAGTCCGTTTTTCACTTTCCCACAAAGTTTCACTCAATAAATGTTTCTCACATTTGTGCTGAATTTCATTTGACATCTGTCATTATAAATAAATCAAAATAACGAACCATATTTGTTATTTTTGACACATGTCATATTACAAATTACATCTTAACTAAATATTTGATAGATTTATTTACTTAAATTTTCAATAATAATTTGTTTCAAGACATTTATAAAATGAAACATTTAAAATTTCTTGAAAATTTTTCTAACTTGTTTTTTTTGTTATGTTGTTATTAATAATTCAAACAATTTTGACATCTGTCATATCATTTAACATCTGTCATTACGAATAATTCAAAATACTTCAATTTGCAATAATAATTTGTATCAAGACATTTATAAAATGAAACATTTAAAAATTTCTTGAAAATTTTTCTTACTTGTTTTTTTTGTTATGTTGTTATTAATAATTCAAACAATTTTGACATCTGTCATATCATTTAACATCTGTCATTACGAATAATTCAAAATAACGAACAATATTTGTTTTTTTTTTTGACACATGTCATTTTACAAATTACATATTAACTAAATATTTGATAGATTTATTTACTTAAATTTTCAATAATAATTTGTATCAAGACATTTATAAAATGAAACATTTAAAAATTTCTTGAAAATTTTTCTAACATGTTTATTTTTGTTATGTTTTGTTATTAATAATTCAAACAATTTTTCTTTATCACTTGGATATTTTTCGACATTGAACACGTTTATGAATGAAACATTATTATGCAGACAGAATGCGGCAACAAAAACAGAAACATTAAAGTAAAGCAATTTCCTTTTTAACTGCACGAATTACTTTAAACTTCTTCATTATTAATTTATATATTTATATGCGTTGCAGTCTCTTATTGTATTCGAAACCTTTTTCTTATCCTTTTATACAAGATTTACAAGTCTTCAAGAGATTAGTACAATTGCCGAAACTTTTATTCATCGTCCAAAAAATAAATCTAAATGTGACAGCGAAATGATTCGAGTCGATTCATTTGTTAATATTACAAAGATGGCGGATTCTTCCATATGATATTGACAGTAACAGATTTTGTATATGTTGGAAATGTCAGATAATGTTGATCTGATATGATATTTGATCTAATATTACACAATTCTTATATTGTTGAATCAATGAGTTTCTGTTTTTTTCTTCTAATTACTAGTCTTAAGGATATTGAAACTATCGATTTAATGAAGGTGGAAACTTCATATGATTATGGAAAAGAAAATTAGATAGAATTAAATAAGTGAGCAGGTTGCGAGGCAACGGAAAAGAAACAAACAAAAAAAGATGCACCATTACGTTGGTTTGGCTACTACTTTGATCCGGTCGTAATTACAATGTTGCTGCGATCCTTTCTGAGGGGATAATTTCATCCCGTGGAAAAGGTTTGGATTTCTTCGTTTTTTGCAGAAGACTCGCGAGTTGGTTTAGAAGAGGAGAGGAGAGCGGTTTTTAGATGTTATCGGTGTGTGTGTGTATGTGCGAGATTATGTATTTATAATGGAATAAATATTCAGCAGGAATTGAATTAGCATCGAGGTTGTTGTTGTTTGTGTGCGTGCATTTGGTACGTTGGTTGGCCGTGGTGAGAAGAGAAGAGATGGGGAGGAGATTGATGTCGGGGAGATGCGACCGACGACCATCGTTCGTGGCTGCGAAAAAGGGGGGAATTTATTATATATCTTTTGCACATACATGCACGCACGTATAAGTGTTTGAGTATCGAAGGCTCTTTCTCTCCTCTCTCTAGCTATATAGCTATGAAATTGCTATATTCCCAAGTAGTTAGTACCTAGTAGAGGTTTATTATCCGTGACCTTGCACGGTCATTGATACTGCATAGACTGCAACATTCACAATTCCTTCTTGAGCCCCGCCGCTCTTCGTCGTCCTGCTGCTTTTGCTGCTGCTTCTACCAACCAACCAAACAAGCAACCACCGTTTTCTCGAAGTACAGCAGACAACGACTTGTACACTCCTAATGCATCTCTCCATTATAATCATCATCATTAAAGTCATCATCATCAATTTTGCCCACACAAAAATCATTATTGTATTTTCGCAGTCCAGAAACTAATTGAAAATTTCCTCATTCCGTTAGTATACAAATTACCACTCGCGATCATTAGAAAATCCCAAAATCTTTACAATTCACTTTATACATTCACATTCTATTTTCAGGTCGAAATCGTCATTTAATTACAATTCCCATTTAGCACCATCACCCAATCCGAAAATACATACAAAATCCAACAGAAAACATTCATTAATTATATAATTCTAACAACTAATTAGTATATATTTTTGGCTTCGCACGTAATCAATCATTAAATATAGTTCGTTAATTAATTGTTTTTTTTTTGTAAAATACTTTTATATTTTTAGATTATCATTAATTACAGTTAATTCAATCTTGATGTCAGACTATAATCTATTATCTAAATCTTTAATTTTAATTACAATATTTATTTATTTATTATATTTGCACGTTGAACTTTAGTCAAAAAAATATTCGTTATTTTGATTTGTTCGTAATGACATATGTCAGTAAATTACTTAACTGGATATGTTCATCTTTGTTAAAATGCATATTTGTATATATTATATACAATGTTTACGATGCACTAGAGACGTTCGATTCTTGATTTTCGAGTATAACTTGTACGCCGTTAGACGGAACCGTTTCGGATGCCCGGAGGGGGTTGTTCATTTCCACGGCTTCTACATTACATAAAAAAAAAGAAAAAGAAAAGATAATCGTAAAAACAAAACGGTAACGAACTGAATTCGTAGGAAGATTTACAGAAACAAAAATTGTATCTGCTGCGGTGCCTAGCAACGTAACGTTCTCGAGATGTCTCTCAAACGTTTCTTTTATTATATTTTTTCTTTACTTTTCGTTACCATGGAAATAAATATGCGGGGAAAAACACACACACAAAGAGTTTCTCTCTCCTCCCCGAGTCGTCGTCGTCGTCTCATCTCCTCATTCTCATTCTTCTTCTTCTTTGTTCCATTTCTGCTTTCCCATTTGTTTTACGTCCGTTCCAATCTGGACTAAACGAGCGCCGCCGCAATTTCAATTGCCTCCGGTGGTGATTCGATTAGCCTCGACGGACAATTTCTTCCAATGCAACGGAATTATGCAGCAGCAGCAACAGCAGCAAACGTTTTATAATGCAGGCAAGGTCCTCCGCGTCTCTCTTCGCTCGCTGCTGCGAAACGCATTTCGTCGTACTATAAGCAGTAGTAGTCGTCCCAGGGGAAATAATATAATCGTACAATAATTACGAATCATGTCGAGGTGATGAGGAACAGAAATATACACAAAAGCGAGATGAGGAAGGATGATGATGATGATGATGCTCGCTCCACACGATCATGAAGAGAACAGAGAACGCAGCGGGAACGGAAAAAGAACGCGAGCTTTTGTTATTGAATTAACAATAATTGCATTCATCTTCCTGCAATTTGATGGCGGGTACTTTTGATTGCATTTGTTTTTGCGTTTGACGTAAGGTCATGCGATACGTAAGAAATGACAACTGCTGATATTCATCATCCGTGACGTTAACTCTTCCAAATGATTTTAAACACTTTCAACAATTACTGAAGACGTCTTTTATTTTCTTATGAACTTCATTTAGTTATCAGAAAAAAAACTTAAATAATTTTCATTGCTGCATTTTAAAAGTCATGAAATTTTTCAATTTTCAAGAAAACTTTAGACTATTTATTAGTATTGTATTGTATTGACATCTATTGATATACAAGAAAAAAATGACATTTTTGACGTTAGCCTTTGAAAATGTTTTAAACACAATGACATTTAGGTTGTTAGAATCTGCAACTGTCGCTTCAATAAGTTTCAATTGCCAGCAGTTACTACAGACTCTTTATGGTTACTATTGATTCTATGACAGTTGTCAATGACGTTTCAATATGTCAATTGTTTTGAATATTATAGCCGTTGCTATACAACTACAAACAGATTTTCATCACCATTATTTATGTGACATTTGTCGATGACATTTATATAACCTTACAAGAATATAATTGACGTTGTCGTTGCTATGCACGTCTTTATATTGCTATAAACCAGCGATCGGGGGACTTAACCATTACCCCAAAATATTATTGCGTAAGTCGATATTACCCCCCCAT
>NW_017099508.1:0-6600 GCF_001412225.1 Nicrophorus vespilloides
CAGCTTTCATACGAGTGATCGATGATGTAATTATCTTAAGGGGTTGTCGAGAAATTTACGAAAAACTGAAAAAAATCGAAAAAAAACGTCGTTTTCTGTTACGAAACGAACATTACGTAACTTTTGTTACATGAAAAGTTGCGCAATACTTGCGTGCATGTTATTATGGAATAAAATCATAAAAAAGTTTATTACTTTTCGAGTTATTATCAAAAAACTGAATTACATCCATTGTTTGACAAATTCTATTCACTTTTTTTCCATTTTCTATAGTTTATAGCAGGCGACTGGGCGACAGTACGAAGATGCAAGTAGGTTCGTTGGAAAGGTGAGACATTCAGCTTTCATCCAAGTGGTCGATGATGTAATTAGTTGCGTAAGGATTGCGTGCATCTGGTTATGCAATAAAATCATAAAAAAGTTTATTACTTTTCGAGTTATTAACAAAAAACGTTTTTTTCTATCCATCAGCAATGGATAGTTGCCCCTTAGCGACTGCAACTAAACATACGTGTTTGTATATCCGGTCGCCCGCGAAATGTTCATGCTAATTTTCTTCAGGATTCGCGCCCATTCGAAAGGAGTCAGTCTCCGTGATTGTTTCAGTTACTCATGAAAAACCTTTCTTATTTTAATTATTATTAACTAATTTATTGATTTCAAATACAATTCGATCTGTGCGCTTGAATATTGGTCCTTATCCGGTGTTCGTATACTTCCAAGCAGGTGGCGTCTCCTCTGTTATCTGCAAGGAGAAATTGAAAAGTAGTTTTAGAATTATTTACAGAAAGACGAGAGAAAAGCAACAATGTTTTCGTTTCTTTGTCTTGGCGAGATTCGCGAAAGTCCTTGCACCTGCGAGAATCTCAGAATTTGACGGTGTCAACTTCGTTGAAAATGAACCGGCGGTACAATTCTCTGGTATTTACAAATCGGAACGTGCGATAAACGCTAAACAAGACACGCATACACATGAAATTTAGCTTGAATTGAATAGATTACCTCCTAGTGGATGGCAGTACCTGTTCTTGCAATGTATCTTCGCAGCACCACGCTCATATCGTCGAGCCGTTGCAGGATGAAATTGTTCGCTCTGCCGAAGTGCTCGTCGCGCGCCAACTGAAACACGTACAATGCGTAGAGTTAATATAATTTCAATTTTCAAGTAGAAAACAACAAAGAACAACGATACGAAAACGAAACGAAAAGAAATGTGGATTTTATTCACCGTTTTCGCGTCGTTCGCGTCTCGTTCACAGCTCGATCTCGATCCAACTTACATTTTGTATGATCAGATTGTTGGTCGGCTCGACGTTGCTCTGGATGTTGAGCTGCTGCGGTGCGTAACGGATCAACTCCACGAAGATGGTGGCCACCCTCCGCCACTGCGAGATGTGTTCAGCCTGAAACCAAATAAATCTCGCATCATTAGGCAACTCTATTCACGCCAATTTAAATGTTATCACAAAAAAAATAATAAAAAAAAATGTTGAATGTGCGCGTCCGATTGATGTTGACGATTGCGTGCGGGTGTTTAATTTCGCACGGGTTGCGTAGATTCGCCAATTGCGGAATGCCATTAGTAAATAAAAGTCGCAAGCAAGCAAGCAAGAATTTGCGATGCGCGCAAACACGAGTCAACAAACTTTCTTATTTGCAAAGTCTGCAAATAATGAAAATGTTGCTGCGTGAAATTTAGAGAGAGAGAGAGATGATGATTACCTGAAGATTGAAAAAGACGGGCATCATTGAGATGGGCACGTTGCAACCGGCCAATTCGTCTGTCGGCGTGTACTTGAGGACGTGGTGCAGCAGATCCAGGATGTGCTGGACGAGTCTCAGCTGTCTTCCGGCAACTTCCTGCATTATCAATCCGAGGGCGTCCTGCGCGACCACTTCCGGGTTGACGCTCCTGTTGTCCGGATCTGGATGAAAAACAAATAAAGATTTTATAAGAAATACAAGTAGTATTTGTGCTTCATCACTCACCCAAAACGAGAGCCTGAATGTGGAGCGGAATGAGCGGTTTCTTCAGGCACATGAGAAAGTACAGCAATCCACCGGCAATATCCCTGACGCTGCTTTCATCCAACAACCTGTACAGGGCAGGTCCACCCCTGTGCAATTCCCTGGCGATCTGCAGGGCGGCCGCGTCGTGACGGGTCGCTCTGAAGATGTCCCTCTGGATCACGTCTGCTGAAACCGAAGTAAAGAGGAAATCAGTAAAGACAATCTCAATTCGCATCCAAATGCGCTCTCACCTTCCTTCAGGAATTCGATGACATTTCGTACGGCCGTCAGCGACTTCTCCGAGATGTAATCCCTCTTGTTGGGCCATCTGTAAACAGAAGAAGAAAACAAGGAGGAACGACGACGTCGACGCGGAGGCTTGCAAAACCGTAACCTTCGGTTTTGTTTTCGAATTTCCGTTGTTTATTAAACAAACGAAACAAATAATAACCGTATGTATCATATAAAACGGAAACGCCAGCACGCAAATCATCACAGAAAGAAAGAAAGATGACCAAGAGCAAGTCGCAAGTTCTCTTCGTCCGTCTTCTGCTGTTCGCAGCTGCGGCGCAGAGCCACGTCCTTCCCGGATCCGACGAGGACGACGACGATCACCATCACATCGTCAAGAAGACGATTCGAAATAGAAGGAGTCTCACGCTCATCGAAAACCAGTTGCATCCGGAATATTGCTCGGCCAACGAGATGTTCCTGAAGCCGAGATTCCTCCACTCCGACGATGATGACGATCATCATTATTATAGCGCTGGAGTCGAATACGCCGTCTACCAGAAGCCGGGGGAACACGCCTGGATCAGCCCGGTGAAGATTACGCCAAGGAACGTGGAGAGAGGAGTCGAAATCGTCGTGACCGATCACGACGATAACGATGATGCACCCGTGATCAGAGAGAACGATCAACGATCGTTCGACATCACCAACAACATCTTCAAAGAGACTGAATCTCCTCCAATCTACGTCCCGGAGGATGATGCTCCGATGTCGAGGAACGACGAAGAACTAGAGAAATCCGAATTGACAGAGGAAAGCAGACATCTGAAGGCGAAAGAGTTCGCCGAGATCGAGTTCATGCCGAGCGACGAATTCTTGGAGGTGAACCTCGAGGATGAACCGATCGAATTGGCGGATGAACTGAAATTCGTTGACCACCACGATTTGGATGATTCTCAAGCGCATGAAGCAACCACCAATTCACCTACAACAACAACAACAACAACAACAAAGAAACCAACAAAAACCACCACCAAAAAGCCAACATCTCCAACAACAACAACAACAACTGAAGAGATTGCAGCAACAACAATGAGCGCAGTTGAACCTGAAATCAAGATAGAATCTCGTGGCGCCGATGCGGATTCGGATTCAAAAAACGGGAAAACAACGTCTTCGGGAAAAAGTTCCAGCTCGTTGTCATCGTCGCTGTTGTGACTACTACGAAATTCCTAGTTTGCGCCTTCATCTACTGCAACTTGAAGCAGCTGAAATTCTTCAAAAATTAATTTATTTATTTATGTATTCGCTTTCTACTAAAATATGATTGAAATAAACACATCTATTTTCTATTAATATACAACACCGACATTCATTTGAACCCATTACTGCGCGCCAAATGCGATTCTTAGTTTAAACCAGTGATTCCCAAAGTGGTCTATATCGACCCCCAGGGGTCTATGAAATGAAAATGCGGGTCCACGATAGTGATAGTACCTATTTACTTACATTATACTATCTTAAACATTATTTATAAAAGTAGCTATGAAGTAAAAAAAATATTATATATGTTTATAAAATTGTGTAAATTGTGGGATGTAGTCATTCGCTTTGTGGTCGCAATACATTTTGAACTTGTAAAAACCTGCACATAATGATATACCAGTATCATCTTGTTACAAGTATACGCGCAGTCTCAGAGCAAAGATCTTAATAATTATACTAAGATGTCCCAATATAAATAATAAATTTACAAAAAAAATATCAGGTAGACCCCCTAAACCGAAAAACATGGCAAGGGGTCTACGACACAAAAAAGTTTGGGAAAGTCTGGTTTAAACTAACGAAATTGTTAAATTTTGATGATTGTTGAATCATTTGATGTTAATGAAAATAACTAAGAATGTCAATCAAGTAATCAACTTTTTTTTCAAATCTACACTTTTCTTGAAACATTAAACTAATATCAATGATATTAGAAATAGTCAATGAAGATGCATCAATGCTCCTTCAGATAGTTTGTTAATATATTAAACATTTAAGAGCAATTTTTGTAAAAAGTTTTACGTTGAAATTTTCACAAACGTAAACTGGTAAAAGTTTAGAGATTTAGATTGAATTAGAATTTAGAATAATCATTTAGAAAAAGAACTCTAATCAGAGCACAATCTTTCCATCTCTTCGAAGGGATCGATCAATGCAGAACATTCAGATCTGTTGTTAAAATGTGTCTACATATAATATTAATAATAAGCTTAGGCAATATGAATTTGAATTGCTATTATGCTGTAAATGCAAGAAGAAGCAAATGGAATAATTTAGAAGCAATTATTAATTTGTGCGTGGCAATGCGGAAAAAAAATGTAACGAAATGGGCGCAATACAAAATCAGCGATTTTCAATCGAGTATAAAAGTGTCGACCAGTACGATCGGAAATCATTCGCTCGCTTCGCCTACTGAAGCAGCAGCAGCAATAACAAAGAAGTAACAACA
The DNA here is from genome assembly GCF_001412225.1 of Nicrophorus vespilloides. NCBI lineage: Eukaryota > Metazoa > Arthropoda > Insecta > Coleoptera > Silphidae > Nicrophorus > Nicrophorus vespilloides. Next base: position 4,736 of record NW_017099508.1, read on the forward strand.
ACAATGCGAGTCTTCGTAGCAATCTGTCTGCTCGCCGCAGTTGGTTGCCAAGTGTACGGCAACCCCAGCAAACTATCCAAAGAAGTGGAAACCGGCAAAGAAGAGTTGACCGAAACGAAGGCGATCAACGATGGAGACTCGTCGCTGGATGAGGAAGAGAAGAGCAAGAAGGACGTGGTGAGGAGGAAGAAATCGGCGACGACGACGTTCTGCGTTGAAATCAGACCTAGCAGTCCTTACCAGAAACCGTACACCGTCTGCGAATCGGGAGCACCCTCGTATCAGGCAGCACCTGCCGCCGCCCCAGCACCAACTGGATACGCCGCCGCTCCGAGCTACGGTGGAGCCGCTTCCGCTGCGGCCGTTTCTTCAGGTGGATACGGTGGATCAGCCCCAGCCACTGGATACGCCGCTCCAGCTTCGTACAACGCTCCAGCTGCTCCTGCTCCAAGCTACGCGCCGGCCTCTTCGTACAACGCCCCAGCCGGCGGTTACTCCGCTCCCAAAGCTGAAGCTCCTGCTCCGATGAGCGGATACGCTGCTGCCCCTACGTACTCATCTCCGATGAAGACGGCGACCGGATTCTCTGCTCCTTCTTATTCTGCCTCGGCGAAGGGATATTCCGCACCTGCTGCCCCGACGTCAGCTTCCTACAGCGGCGCCGCGTCCTCGGGCGGATCCACTTCCTATTCCAGCGATTCCGGCTCTTACGCTGCACCAGCTCCATCGTATTCCGCTCCAAAGCCTAGCTACGGCGGTGGCGCTTCAGCGTCCGCGGTCCATCATGGTTCAGGAGGCAGTCACGGTGGTGCCAGTTATCGCTCGAGCGACAACTCCATCGAAATCGACGACGAAGATGACCATCATCCGGTCGGCATTCCCATCGCTCACGAGATCGACGCTATGGAGATGATGAGATCGGCCGGAGGGTACGGAGGAGGAGGAGGAGGCGGCGGCGGCTACGACGGCGGTTACGGCGAGATGAAATTCAAGGGACTCAAAGGTATGGGTAAAGGCTTGGGTAAAGGAAAAGGGCAGAGCTATGGGCATAGCGGTTTGGTAATTACATGTCAACCCTCTTTAGCTGGATACGCTTCCAACGCGCACTACGGCGGCGGCGGCGGCGGATACGGTGGCGGCTCTGCCGGAGGATACGGAGGTGGAATGGGCGGCGGTGGATACGGCGGCAGCGGAGGATACGGTGGAGGAGCCGCAGGAGGCGGTTACGGAGGTGGTGGTGGCGCCGCAGCCTACGGAGGCAGCTACAGGAACTCCTATTCCAGTCCCAAGACGTACAAGAAACCCATGGGCTACGGAGGCATGAAGGGTTACGGTTCAATGGGCGGTTACGGCGCCGCTCCGATGTACTCTGCACCAGCTCCATCGTATTCTGCACCAGAGCCATCTTATTCTGCTCCAGCTCCAAGCTACTCGGCACCAGCGCCAAGTTACTCTGCACCAGCCCCAAGTTACTCTGCACCAGCCCCAAGTTACTCTGCTCCAGCTCCATCGTATTCTGCACCAGCTCCAGCCCCAGCATACTCTGCTCCTAGCTATTCTGCTCCAGCCCCAGCTCCATCGTACTCGGCTCCAGCACCAGCTCCTGCATATTCTGCTCCAGCACCTAGCTACTCGGCCCCAGCTCCATCGTATTCTGCTCCAGCCCCAAGTTACTCTGCACCAGCTCCAAGCTATTCGGCTCCAGCTCCTAGCTACTCTGCTCCAGCTCCATCGTATTCTGCTCCAGCACCAGCTCCTGCATATTCTGCACCAGCTCCAAGTTATTCGGCTCCAGCTCCTAGCTACTCTGCTCCAGCACCAGCTCCATCCTATTCGGCTCCAGCACCTAGCTACTCAGCTCCGGC
>NW_017099508.1:6631-9858 GCF_001412225.1 Nicrophorus vespilloides
TCCATCATATTCTGCTCCAGCACCTACCAGCTCCAGCACCTAGCTACTCGGCCCCAGCTCCTAGCTATTCTGCTCCAGCTCCATCGTACTCGGCACCAGCTCCAGCACCAGCATATTCTGCACCAGCTCCAAGCTACTCTGCTCCAGCCCCGGCACCAGCATATTCCGCCCCAGCTCCTAGCTATTCTGCACCTGCTCCAGCTCCGTCCTATTCGGCTCCAGCACCGGCTCCGGCATATTCTGCACCAGCTCCGAGCTACTCTGCACCAGCTCCAAGTTATTCAGCTCCTGCACCAGCTCCTAGCTACTCTGCTCCAGCACCAGCATATTCAGCTCCAGCTCCTAGTTACTCTGCTCCAGCAGCCCCAGCGCCAAGTTATTCGGCACCAGCTCCATCGTACTCGGCACCAGCACCAGCCCCAGCGTATTCTGCACCAGCACCAAGTTACTCTGCTCCAGCTCCATCGTACTCGGCACCAGCACCAGCTCCAGCATATTCTGCACCAGCTCCAAGTTACTCAGCCCCGGCTCCTAGTTACTCGGCACCAGCTCCAGCCCCAGCATATTCAGCTCCAGCTCCTAGCTACTCTGCACCAGCTCCGGCATATTCTGCACCAGCTCCGAGCTATTCCGCTCCAGCTCCCAGTTACTCTGCTCCAGCGCCAGCCCCGGCATATTCTGCTCCGGCTCCATCCTATTCAGCTCCAGCTGCCCCATCGTACAGCGCACCCGCGACATACGGATCCTCCAAGTACAATGCCCCCGCTTACTCGGCATCCGCTCCTGCGTCTTACGCTGCTCCTGCTCCTGCTGCCTACAAAGCTCCGGCCTCGTACCGCACCGCCGACACCGAAGACCTGACCAAGGACTTGACATCGTCCACGGCAAACGATGACGACGAGAAGATGATCATCGACGATATTACCGGAGCCACCGCATCGCCGGACGACAAGGAGAAGCACACCCTGAAACATATGGAAGAGATCGCCAAGGCGAGAGCCGCCGGCGGCAAATGGGAAACCGAAATGACCGGTGCCACCAAAGACGAGACGATGATGGACAAGAAGATGGACATGGGAATCGGATGGGAGAAGAAACCAGAGATGAGGGAAGCTTCCTCGGGTGGATGGGGATTGGAAAACGAGAATCAACCCAAGGACAGCACGCTCTGAACGACCATCAATCAATCAAGCAATAATATAATATTATAACTACTTTTTAATTTAAACTGATAATGTGAATTTTTGTACTTTTTTTTCTAATATTCTCGAAGCAAATAAAAAAAACATTACGATGTTTTGTGAAAAATCAATTCGGAAAGACACTCTCTCTCTCTCAATGCAATTGCATTTCCACAAATTTTCATCATCATCATCTAAGTAACTAATAGATGTCACATCACAACACATGACATCGTGTTTTACTCACGCATAGAAACAGTTTCCCATTATCATTGATCGATTTCCGAAGCACTGAGAATTTTAAGTCATATTGATATGGCGAAAAGATGAAATCGATGAAACACGCTCAACTTGTCACACCGAAAATTAATAAATAAACAAATAAATAAAATGTCAAGTGAGAATCGCGACGCGAAATCAAGTGACTTTTGTGATTTTGTTTTTGGTAAAACAAGAAAGGAAGGAAGGAAGGAATTGCAAGAAGTATCTACAGATTTGATTGATTTGAGTTTATGAAATGCAATGCAGATTTGTGGATGATTTTCGCAAAGCAAAAGCCGATTAAATATTTATATTAATCTTTTTATAATATATTCATAATTTACATACGTTTAAGTAGTCACATCATATTATATTATAAACAATATTTACTTAAATCTTCAATAACAAATAACCAAGTATTGGAATGCAACAAAATTACGTGTAATAATTAATGCCTCGTCTTCGATTCAAGACTCAAATCACTTTCAAAAAGAAAACAAACTGAGGAATAGAGAAAGAGAGAGAGAAACGTAAAGTAATGTGATTTTCGTTTAAATAGGATAACTAACTACTCAATAAGAGAGAGAGAGAAAGAAGGAGAGATGAATAGAGAGAGAAGGAAATGAAAACTTTGGGAATGAGAGAAGAAAATCAAAGATAAAAAAAAAATTGAAGAAAATAAAAAGAGGAGAGTAAAATCACAAACGAAAAAAATAGGCTTTTATATACCACTAACTTCTGGAATATCTTTCTGCGTCTTCTCCACTCCCATTCTCCCCCAACGTCAGCCGAAACGACGACTCATCATCTCGCTCTTCCCGCTCTTGATCTAATTCATTAATTCGTGGTGATCTTCGACTGAACTAGGAAACCTGGCACGTGCAGCAGTCCGTTGGCGCAGAGCTGCGCGAATCTCTTCCTCAGCGTCTCCCGCAGCTGCTCCCTCTCCTCAGACACCTTTCTGTTGTTCGACTTGAACTCGTCCACCTCCTCCGGCGTTATGAAACAATCTGCATCATCACAGTAAAAATGGTCCTGAAATAGAAACGAATTAGATGAAGTACGAGTGGCTTGCAGAGCGAATAGACTCACCTCGAGCATCCTTTCTAGACTCAGTTGATCACCGCTGCCGTAGCACGTGTATTTGGTGTAGGCGCTCTCCGTCTCGTTCTCCAGGTGGCAACAGGTGTCCGAACACGCGAGCTCCGATCCGTCCGGCGAGCTGGGCAGACTCGAGGCCAAAGATTCCGTCTCGCAGAAGCCGTTGTTATTCTCGGACGAGTAACCGCAATCGTATTCACCGTTCGGCGGGACGAAATCGCACCTGCTGAACCTGCTCTCGTCCGTCTCGGCCTTTTCCTTTTCCGCCTCGTCCTCGCAGCAGTAGCACTCCTCCAGGTTGTCGTTGCTGTTGTCCAGTTTGCACCGGCAATCCAGATCGTTCTTCTCGTCGGACTCGTCGTTGTTGATGATGCCGCAATTCTCCTCCTTACCGTTTTGCTTGCTCTTTTTGCGCTTCCTCTTCAGCTTTTTCTGCTCCTTGCGCAGCTGCTTCTGCTGCTCCTCCCGCGACAGCTCCGCGTACAGCAACTCCAGCTGCGAGATGCCCTGCTTGCTCTCCACCGCCGTTTCGAAGCTCCTCCACAGCGCGTTGACGGCGACGGCGGCGAACACCTGGCACGTGCACTCCTCCTCGCGCATCCTCATGTATATCCTGTGCAGACGCTCGTACATGCATATGCCGATGCACGTGAGCACCTCCTCCTGGGCGATCTCCAAGGTTTT
>NW_017099508.1:9868-10281 GCF_001412225.1 Nicrophorus vespilloides
GCTCTGCCTATCAGTTTAGCGATGTACTCAGTCTTCGTCTGCAGGTGGATGTGCTTCTCCTGTATGCACCGCTTGATGCCCGCGTACAGCGTGTTCACGTAACCCTTCTCCTTGCACGGCTCCGGATCCTCGATCAGCAGCACGTAAGCCTTCTGCACTTTCGTGCGGCACTCGCTGCAGAATCGGTGCTTTCGCAGGTACGTTTCTAAGGTGGCGCGCAGACTGGCCGCATCTATTATGCACACGTCCCTTCTGCACTCCGGTCGCATGCAACCCCACACGTCCCTCCAGATCGGCGTCACCGGCCGACTGCGTTGCGAATCCAGTGAATGGAGCAAGCACCGATGACTTTTCTTGTTCCTCCGCGGCTGACTATCAACTAAATTATTTAAACGGGCGCTGAAACAACAACA